>NW_022639675.1:371932-374242 GCF_010583005.1 Odontomachus brunneus
GGGGGGGGGGGGGGGGTATCAGCCAGGACCGTGGCGACCATATGCGACGTCGTCGTTCGCCTAGCCTTCCTTTTAGGGCCACTGAGGTTGGGCATAAAACCGCCAAAGTGACGTTCGCCAATCTGCCCAACTTAGGGGCCAGGACCTCATAGTGTCTCTGGAATCCTCATGTGCCATCCATAGTGAGTCCAAATACTTTATCTCAGGATCGTACGTGTTGCCAATTCAAACTTGGGTCCTTAGCGGCTTCCTTCTGGACTCATCATACATGAACATGACTTGAGTCTTCTGGGGAGCCACCTTAAAGCCCATCCTTTCGATGGAGCACACCACCCTGTTCGCCGCTCTTTTTGCTAACTGCCCCTGTACCAAAACATTTTGCCAGCTCCTACCTCCGACCACCACAAGCGTATCGTCTGCATAACAGACTTTATCATACGCGATGTTCCACAAGAGGAGGTCCAACACGGACTCCTGCGAAACACCACAGTAAATCTCCCTTCCGTTCTAGAGTTCCGTTTTGTTACAGAACTCTAGTTTCCTGTCCCGGAAATAATCCCTTACTATAGTGACTAGGTAGGGACGGACGCGAAAATACACGAGCCCCTCCTCTACTCGGTCTCACAGGAAGGAGTTGAAGGCGTTAGTGATGTCAAGTGACACCACTAACGCCGCTCCCACGACTGGGTCTCTGAGAGGGTCCAGACGCCTAGAATAGCATCTATCGGTCCCACCGGAAGCCGTATTGTTTTTTTTTTTGGAGCTTTGGACCATCCCAGGACAGGTGCCGGACAAGGCAATTGTATATGATACTTTCCAACAACTTCCCCTCCTCGTCCAGCAGGCCCAGTACACCGACCTCGAGTAACAGACATAAACGACGCAACTTTTTCACCATTATTATGTTATGTCTTTTTAAAACTTCTATATCTGACATTATAATAGAGTTTTGTATAATTATTTGCCTATGAGATAAAATATGCTTTCAAAATAATAACTTGAATATATTTTATTTATGACATATATATGTTTTATTTTACTAACCTTAAGAGGACAACAATATCGTTGTGGTTCTTTTTTTTATTAGGTGGTAAACTTAGTTCCTGCGGTTTTTTTGTTTAAAAAACTGATTTATTTCGACATCAAAAGCAAAAAATACATTAATCGAAGTATTTTCCCTCGCTAGCTATACATTTTTCCCATCTTTCGGGCAACGCGTAGATTCCGCGACGATAAAACGATTGGTCTTTGATGCAATCCATTCGTCGCTCCATTTTGGTACATCCTCGTAATTTCTGAAGTGTGTATCCACCAAGCCGTGCTGCATCGACCGGAACAAGTAATAGTCCGAAGGAGCTAAGTCTGGTGAATACGCTGGGTGCGGGAGAACTTCCCACTCGAGCTGCATCAGTGTTTCTTTGACGGCTTTGGCAACGTGTGGTCGAGCGTTGTCGTGCAAAAGCATGACTTTACGTCGATTGCTGGCTACTGCTGGCCTTTTTTCCAACAATGCTTCATTCAGACGGTTTAATTGTGATTGATATCGATCCCCCGTGATACTTTCGTTCGGTCTGAGTAGCTCATAATAAACGACGCCGTGCATATCCCACCAAATGCAAAGCATTGCTTTGTGGCCATGAATATTTCTCTTTGGTGTGGATGTCGATGGTTGGCCAGGGTCTACCCATGATTTTCTTCGTTTAGGATTATCGAAGTATATCCATTTTTCATCGCCAGTCACTGTGCTCCACAAAAAACTCTTCTTTTTCTGCCTAGCGAGCAGAGAAATAGAGATGTTTAAGCGATTCGCAATGGCATTTGCGGTTAATTCGTGTGGTACCCATTTTCCCTCCTTTTGAATTTTTCCCATTGCATGTAGATGTTTGGAAACAGCCATCGGAGTAACATTTAATGCTGCAGACAATTCTTGGAGCGTTTGAGTAGAGTTTTCGTCCAATAATGCCTGCAAATCGGTGTCTTCAAACTTTTTCGGTTGGCCTGAGCGTTCTTTATCATTGACATCAAAATCACCACTCTTAAATCGCTGAAACCATACTTGGCATGTTCTTTCCAATGGAGCATAATTGCCATAAGCTTCGAAAAGCAATTTATAAGCTGCAGCTGCAGTTTTTTTCAAGTCAAAGTAATGAAGCACATGTCGAAAATACGGGTGTATATCAGTTGGACACGGGGCAATTGGACACAGTCCAATCACAAGTCGCTGTTCCAAGGGACCCTACAAATGTCTCTAATCACACGGTGCTGTGATTGGCTGTGTCCAAATGCACCGTGTCCAAGTGCACCGCTCCC
>NW_022639675.1:374252-378598 GCF_010583005.1 Odontomachus brunneus
TGTTCTTTCCAATGGAGCATAATTGCCATAAGCTTCGAAAAGCAATTTATAAGCTGCAGCTGCAGTTTTTTTCAAGTCAAAGTAATGAAGCACATGTCGAAAATACGGGTGTATATCAGTTGGACACGGGGCAATTGGACACAGTCCAATCACAAGTCGCTGTTCCAAGGGACCCTACAAATGTCTCTAATCACACGGTGCTGTGATTGGCTGTGTCTAAATGCACCGTGTCCAAGTGCACCGCTCCCGAAAATACAACTTATCACGTTCCATATTTAATCAAAAGAAAAAATAGCACTGCTCGCTTAAATGAATCTCTTCGCACTGAATTTTATTGACAAATGTCTAACCACTAAAATGCAGCCAGTTTCAGATGTCAAAATAAATTACACCTACAACTAACGTTATCTAACTGTGAGCCGCAGGAACTAAGTTTACCACCTAATAGATATTGATATACCAAAGTTTGAATACAAAAAGACAAAATAATAATACATTTTTATTTACATTTATACATTTTTATTTTCACAGTTTCTTAAAGACAAATTGTTAAATATATATGTAGAGTGGCGGGGCAATGTAATCTAAGTACCAAAAAACATTTTTTAGGGGAAAGTGAAAATTACATCTGTGGAACACAAAACAAAATTTTATTTTAAAAAATAGAAAACACTAGGGAAACATAAAAACTATATGGTACATAAGAAACTTTGTGAAAAAATTATATACGTTTTCCAGAATATATTGAAAAGTTGGAAAAGATCTAAGTCCACTAGTGATTATCCAACAGATCTAAGTCCTTGTTCACCATCATCACTGCCAGTAGGCATTTAGACGGACAGGATTCTTAAAAAACTGTTTGTTTTCTTTATCCATAGAATCAGGCATCTGGCGTATGTCTTTCTTTTTTAATTCTGAGAGGTATCTTATCAGACAGGTTTGGAAGTTTTGCATTCTTTATGTGGGTGTCAGTGATTCCTGCCTTTATCACACGACATATTTCCCAAGACGCAATATCACTATAATTTCTTTTGTACAGAACTATCTTTATATGATCTTTGGTGATTCGCAGCCATGTAGCTTTGGTAATTCCTAGTTTGGATGTCAATGTAGATGCGATATGCTCGAAATCAAAAGAGTTTGTCCAGCACTTTGAAGGGTTGCAAAGGTCTTGTGGTAGCAATAACAGTTTTTACATCCTCTACATTTTGCCATCTACAACGTCTTGAGCGTTTCTCTACGGGGTGATCGGAAACAGTCGCATTCGGTTAATATTCTCGTATTTTTGAGCGAATTCTAAGACTATTTTTCCTCTTGCGAAATGTTATCCGAGGCTTAGTTGCTGAGGTATAAAGAGAAATATTTAGCCACTCACAGGCCAGATACAGAAAATAGGCAGGGGCGGCACAACTCACCGTCAGACACAGATGTTGGACAATACACATGTGACAATAAATCTTAGTTTGTAAATTTTCAATGCTTGCGTCAATATGATTGTACACAATAATAAATAAATTATTTTAACTTAATTGAATATAATTATAACATAACATGTAATGTCTCCTGCACACAGGACGCGGTAAGGCTTGCCGCGTGGCGAAAGTCCGCGCGACAGCCAATCAATATGCAATTTTTCCGTAAGAGCTAGAGGATTATTACGGAAAGCAGCATATTGGCTATCGCGCAAACTTCCGCCGCGCGGCAAGCATTACTGCGTCCTGTGTGCAGGAGCCATAAGGATGAAATAGTCGATTGCGTTTGCGCATGCGAACTTGATCTAAGTGTTACAGGAACAAAGGAGCGCTTGGTAGTAGTATTAAAAACTGTCTTTTTCAAGATAAATAATTTTTACAAAGAAATACAAACTCGGTTTTCAAATAATGTAAGAATATCTTATGTTTTGTACGATTAATGTTTCGTTTTTCTCTTGCTTATTTTTAGTTTTTCGTATTTGTAAATTTTATATTACACTCAGATTTTATAGAATAGTACAAAAATACAGCTCGGTAAACTTATAGGTGACTGATTTTATGGGATACTTTATTTTGAAAGCTTTATAGTGTCTATTCACATTAAGGTCTGGGCTGAGATATTCCTTCTGTGACTTATGGCGATTATAGTAGTTATCCTCACGAGGCAAGCTATTAATATGTTCTTGCACAATAGTTCTATCATTGTAAGTGTACCTAAATTTTCTCACACCATCACGCTTGTCCTTGAAGGTTGTACTTCCACCTCTTTTTCTCTTGATGAGTGTCGTAATCCTTTGAGGGCTTATGTCAAAGATCTCCATAAATGTGTTTTTACACACCTTCTTCAAATTTCCTTCTTTATCTGGAACCGTAAAACTTATGGAGCACTGCCTTCGGCTCTCTGATGGCTCATCGTAGCTACCGTGGCGACGTCTCTGTATTGGTGAAATTTGCATTAGTCCCATGAGATAATTTCCTTGTTCATTGTGTTTCAATTTGTAGAACGTTTCGAATAGTTTCACCTTCATCCCTGCCACATCTTTACAATCGTATTTACATTTGCACCTCACCTAAAACAAAAGGAACATACAATATTATTCTTCTCAGTCATATTAGTAAAATCCAAGTAAGAAAGAAAGCGTCATTTTGTTAAGACATGTATTAATGCCTAGTTACGTAAAATAGAAACAAAATTAACAGACACCGTAAAGTGAAATAAAAAATAGTAAATAGTCGAATAGATTGTATTCAGTAGAAAATACTAACCTCACTGGGTGGCTGTCTTTTAGCAAGTTTCAATTTTTGTGTTTTATCTGTTACGTATGGCTTTCCATTCACATGAGCTTCATTTTCGTTTTGTCCTTTGCGATTATTCTTTGTAGATTCACTCGCATTAGAAGCTTGTCTATCCATTCTTCACACAAGAATACACACTCACGTACAGATTTACTAAACATAACAAAGAAAATGACGCCCAGACAAATGAAGCAAAGCCATTTAATAGTAAGGCACTTGGATCACTTTGAGCGATAATACAGTATTGGACATACAGCATACACAATCTAGTGACGCTTTGTTCAACTAGGAAGAGCATGAATTTGGAAATAGATCGAACAGCACTGCATTGATGATGTAACATAGATCACTATGGATGAAAAAGTAAATTCGGATTGTTTTGGCACATAGATCACATTGCCCCGCCACTCTACATATGTATACAGGGTATTCAAAAAGTGTGGGACGTCTCTGATTTTCAAAAGTACGCACTTTCAGAGAGAATGAACCCAATAAAAGTTGTAGGGATCATGTAGGATTATCTTTTTGTAACCTTAAACTTGACCCTGAAGGTCATCTGAAGGTCAACATTGAATTTTTTAACGGGAACCCCCTTTTTTGACCTCGGATTTGAAAAAAGCGGGAAATTTTACGTTCAGATACGTTTTCATATCAGTAGTTAAAGTGACCCCTTGGGACCATTTGGAGGTCCAATTAGTGACAGTCACAGAATATGCAGAAGACGGCGGTATTGAGAAAAAATAACTCGAATAAAAGTTGTAGGGGTCATAAAGAATTATCTTTGGTGACTTTGAGCTTGACCTTGAAGTCGATTTAGGTACAGATTCAGTGAGCTAAGGTAAGATCGGTCGCGGACCCGGCCAGTTAAGGCAAAATCGGTCGCAGACCCGGCCAGTTAAGGCAAGATCGGTCGTGGACTTGGCCAGTTAACGCAAGATCGGTCGCAGACTCGGTCTCTTTGACCACTAATATGAAAACGTATTTGAACGTATAATTTCTCGCCCTTTTTAAATTCGGGGTCAAAAAGGGGATTTCCACTAAAAAATTCAATGTTGACCTTCAGATGACCCTCAAGATCAAATTCAAGGTCAAGTTTAAGGTTACAAAAAGATAGTACTTCATAATCCCTACAACTTTTATTTGGATCATTTTCTTTGAAAGTGCTTGAAGTTTTGGAAACCAGAGGGGAGTACCACACTTTTCGAATACTCTGTATATATATTGTCACATCCCTGCGTGACGTACGCGAGCACGAAAAACTTTTTTCCCCTCATTCGTTTTCGGTTGCTCTGTCCACACTGTTGGAACAACAATTCAGTTATTTGTTTAGCTCTAACAAGTAACGCTACCCAAGTGTCATACGCCGATTTTCCTGAGACTGTGCATACGTGTAGTACATTGAAAAATATCTGACACGTATTTTTTTATATCTGCCCAAAAGCCGTTTTAAGGGTAGAAAACGCCCTTATGAATATATAGGGGTGAATTCCAGTATTTCACGAAGTACTCGTACGTTTGTTACAGAATGGGGTATACGGTGATTTTCAAAGTTGCTGAATCTAAATCTGCTCCCAATTT
>NW_022639675.1:378608-383062 GCF_010583005.1 Odontomachus brunneus
ATTTTTTTTATTTTTTTTATTTTTTTATTTTTTTTTTATTTTTTTATTTTTTTTTGAAAGCTTTTTTTATTTTTGAGACTTTTAAAGTGAAGCATATAAAAGAGCTGAATATAAAATTATTATTATTATTAAATGCTTACACTTTATATTCAGTGCAATAATGTGGAGAGTTTTCGTTTGTGATTGCGAAGAAGTGCTGTATACACATGGACTTATTGCACCAAGCACATTTCATTATTGCAATATCATTGCAAAAGTTACAGACAGCTTCACAATTGTTCAAACAAAAATCTGAAGGGGTTTCACATTTGTCTGGTTTTTCTGTGATGTATCCACTCTTCCACCAAGCGTATCTGAATAAATTCTTAAATCTAGGTGAGGAGAATTGATTATGTATTAAAGACTGTATTTTGAGGATGTTATTTCTTAAATGTAAATTTACATCATAATTATACAGTATGATTAGGTCCGAAAATTTTTTTAAAAAATTCTTCCATGGTCTGAAAGTATAAACGTCGAGCGGTTGAATCAAGCTAGTTGTTCCAGCAGGAATCGTACGAATTTTGACGTTTTTATTGCCTTTATTTACATCGTCAAATATTTTTTCTGTTTGTCCAGACCATGCATCTAAACAAAGAACAGATTCTTCGCCGGTATTTGGCAAAAAGACATCTGTGAACCATTTAATGGCAAGATCTGATGTCAATTTGCCCGATTTTGATGCAAATGTAACGATATTGTCTGCCTTGTATAAAGTTTTTTCGACGATTGGTCCAAATGTACCACCAGTCTCTTGCAGGACTATCAGCAAAGGGGACTTTAAATCTCCATCGGCAGAAACGATTGGCTGGATAGTGTAGCTATGAGTCAAGGAATTTAAGGATTGTGCTAGACATTCGACTTTTGAAGAGCCTTTTAATGTTAGCGTGCGACCTGCATGTGTTTCTAAATTAAATCCCGATTGATCTGAATTGAAAATATTGCTTTCTCCTACCAATAATAACTCTGATTTCACTTTAGAGACGAATTCACGAGACTCTTGCACTAATTTTTCTTTTGTCGATATTTGTCTTTGAGTCACAAATTTATTGATCTTTCGTGATACAATTCCATGCTTCACTTTAAAATTATGGACCCATTTTCTTGAAGCGGTGAATAATTCACGTGACAAATCAACTTCCTCTCTAACCCGTAAAGCCCATCTCTTCAGATCAATGTCATGAATAGAAAGCGATTTATCAGACGCACTTTTGAATTGTTCTAAAACATATTTCGAAATTTGTAATAATTTATCAATTCTAGTTCCACCTTGTGTAATTTGTGCCTCCCATCTATACAATAATTTAAGACTAGAAACTTTTCTAAATCTGTGCTGAACTGACTTTAAAGGCATATTTTTTGTCTTTCCAGAACGCCAAAATTCTACAGCTTTCCTTTTATATTCAATGTCTACGTCAATTATAGCTTTTTTACATCCCTTTTCTAATACTTCAAAATCATTTTCAAACTCCTCTTCAATCACAATTGCGTCAGGATACACACTTTCGTCATTATAGCATAAAGTATCAAAGGCTTCGATAAATATTCGAGTGTCAATGGATTCTTTAATTAAATCCTCTAAATAAACTGCAAAAGATCTTTCTTCATCTGTAATAACTGAATGTATATCATATTCGGGCCGATCAAAACTTTGTTGCAGTAAATGTATAATGTTTTTTGGATTCATCGCCATTTTTCTGACTATTAATTTAAACCATCAATCACAAACGAAAAACGACAGTAGCTATTTGAAAACAAAAGAGTAACTGCAATCGGCAGAAATTCGGACACAGAGTAACGATGGCTACCAGCAGCAGTCAGAAAACTAGAAAATAACTGTCGTATATTGAAAACAAAAAAACAACGTCCGCAGTTGGAAAATAAAAAAACAACGGCAGTAGATGATTTTCGAGGTAGCCGCTTTTCTTCTTCCGTCTGGTCGGTGGTATTTTGCAGTAAATCCATGATATCCCATTGATCGCCCCTCTCTCGCACGCCACAATAAATGTAAACACCGTTGGCCTTGGCGCGATGCGGCGCAGACGGAAGAAGAAAAGCGGCTACCTCGAAAATCATCTACTGCCGTTGTTTTTTTATTTTCCAACTGCGGACGTTGTTTTTTTGTTTTCAATATACGACAGTTATTTTCTAGTTTTCTGACTGCTGCTGGTAGCCATCGTTACTCTGTGTCCGAATTTCTGCCGATTGCAGTTACTCTTTTGTTTTCAAATAGCTACTGTCGTTTTTCGTTTGTGATTGATGGTTTAAATTAATAGTCAGAAAAATGGCGATGAATCCAAAAAACATTATACATTTACTGCAACAAAGTTTTGATCGGCCCGAATATGATATACATTCAGTTATTACAGATGAAGAAAGATCTTTTGCAGTTTATTTAGAGGATTTAATTAAAGAATCCATTGACACTCGAATATTTATCGAAGCCTTTGATACTTTATGCTATAATGACGAAAGTGTGTATCCTGACGCAATTGTGATTGAAGAGGAGTTTGAAAATGATTTTGAAGTATTAGAAAAGGGATGTAAAAAAGCTATAATTGACGTAGACATTGAATATAAAAGGAAAGCTGTAGAATTTTGGCGTTCTGGAAAGACAAAAAATATGCCTTTAAAGTCAGTTCAGCACAGATTTAGAAAAGTTTCTAGTCTTAAATTATTGTATAGATGGGAGGCACAAATTACACAAGGTGGAACTAGAATTGATAAATTATTACAAATTTCGAAATATGTTTTAGAACAATTCAAAAGTGCGTCTGATAAATCGCTTTCTATTCATGACATTGATCTGAAGAGATGGGCTTTACGGGTTAGAGAGGAAGTTGATTTGTCACGTGAATTATTCACCGCTTCAAGAAAATGGGTCCATAATTTTAAAGTGAAGCATGGAATTGTATCACGAAAGATCAATAAATTTGTGACTCAAAGACAAATATCGACAAAAGAAAAATTAGTGCAAGAGTCTCGTGAATTCGTCTCTAAAGTGAAATCAGAGTTATTATTGGTAGGAGAAAGCAATATTTTCAATTCAGATCAATCGGGATTTAATTTAGAAACACATGCAGGTCGCACGCTAACATTAAAAGGCTCTTCAAAAGTCGAATGTCTAGCACAATCCTTAAATTCCTTGACTCATAGCTACACTATCCAGCCAATCGTTTCTGCCGATGGAGATTTAAAGTCCCCTTTGCTGATAGTCCTGCAAGAGACTGGTGGTACATTTGGACCAATCGTCGAAAAAACTTTATACAAGGCAGACAATATCGTTACATTTGCATCAAAATCGGGCAAATTGACATCAGATCTTGCCATTAAATGGTTCACAGATGTCTTTTTGCCAAATACCGGCGAAGAATCTGTTCTTTGTTTAGATGCATGGTCTGGACAAACAGAAAAAATATTTGACGATGTAAATAAAGGCAATAAAAACGTCAAAATTCGTACGATTCCTGCTGGAACAACTAGCTTGATTCAACCGCTCGACGTTTATACTTTCAGACCATGGAAGAATTTTTTAAAAAAATTTTCGGACCTAATCATACTGTATAATTATGATGTAAATTTACATTTAAGAAATAACATCCTCAAAATACAGTCTTTAATACATAATCAATTCTCCTCACCTAGATTTAAGAATTTATTCAGATACGCTTGGTGGAAGAGTGGATACATCACAGAAAAACCAGACAAATGTGAAACCCCTTCAGATTTTTGTTTGAACAATTGTGAAGCTGTCTGTAACTTTTGCAATGATATTGCAATAATGAAATGTGCTTGGTGCAATAAGTCCATGTGTATACAGCACTTCTTCGCAATCACAAACGAAAACTCTCCACATTATTGCACTGAATATAAAGTGTAAGCATTTAATAATAATAATAATTTTATATTCAGCTCTTTTATATGCTTCACTTTAAAAGTCTCAAAAATAAAAAAAGCTTTCAAAAAAAAAATAAAAAAATAAAAAAAATTAAAAAAATTAAAAAAAATAAAAAAAATAAAAAAAATAAAAAAATAAAAAAAAAGGGAATAGTTTGTCGCCACCTCCACGTTGGTTATTCCCGGGTTTGGCAGAGAGCGACAATGTCTTGCTGTCTTCTTTTTAAAAAAATCAGATCCGCCATATTGGTTCCACCATATTGAATTCTCAAAAATTGGGAGCAGATTTAGATTCAGCAACTTTGAAAATCACCGTATACCCCATTCTGTAACAAACGTACGAGTACTTCGTGAAATACTGGAATTCACCCCTATATATTCATAAGGGCGTTTTCTACCCTTAAAACGGCTTTTGGGCAGATATAAAAAAATACGTGTCAGATATTTTTCAATGTACTACACGTATGCACAGTCTCAGGAAAATCGGCGTATGACACTTGGGTAGCGTTACTTGTTAG
>NW_022639675.1:383300-383569 GCF_010583005.1 Odontomachus brunneus
TTTAGCTCCAAGTTCATCGGTTACCGAGATATTAATTTGTTAATTAACGACTTTGTTTAATTCGAAAGCTTGCGCCGTGGGAACAACAATTCAGTCATTTGTTTAGCTCTACGTCCCTCGGTTGCCGAGATATTAATTTGTTAATTAACGACTTTGTTTAATTCGAAAGCTCACCGTGGGAACAACAATTCAGTCATTTATTTAGCTCTAAGTCCATCGGTTACCGAGATATTAATTTGTTAATTAACGACCTTGTTTAATTCAAAAGC
>NW_022639675.1:383809-384486 GCF_010583005.1 Odontomachus brunneus
ATATTAATTTGTTAATTAACGACTTTGTTTAATTCAAAAGCACACCGTGGGAACAACAATTCAGTTATTTGTTTAACTCTAAGTCCCTCAGTTGACGAAATATTAAATTGTTAACTAACGACGTTGTCTAGATCAGAAGCTCACACCGTGGGAACAATTCAGTCATTCGGTTAACTCTAGGTCCCTCGGTTGCCGGAATATTAATTTGTTAATTAACAACTTCGTTTAGTTCGAAAGTTCACACCACGAAACAACAACCCAATCGTTTGTTTACTTCTAAATTCACGAGTTCTTGCGGTATTTAACTGTAACATTGTTAAAATCCCAAGCACCAAATACTGGAGAGTTGAGGACCGCCATTTTGCTAATTACGAAGTCGTTAATAGAGGAATAGAAGTGTTATTTAAACAAGGGAGCAAACTGCTCCATTACTACATAATCTACTAACATACAAGGACCACTAGTTATTAATTATAGGATAGATCAACTATATATAAGCTGTAAATAATTAATCGCACTAGTAATAAGTTAGTTAATAAGTTAGCAAATCTCCAATTGTTAACCGCTAAAGCCCTGTATCCGTATACCGGGATCAACAAATGCCTCACTAAACAATGTATAACTAACAATAACAATATATTTGTTGATCCCCGGGTCGAGAGCAGCTAACACAACGT
>NW_022639675.1:384618-386130 GCF_010583005.1 Odontomachus brunneus
TATTTAACTGTAACATTGTTAAAATCCCAAGCACCAAATACTGGAGAGTTGAGGACCGCCATTTTGCTAATTACAAAGTCGTTAATAGAGGAAGAGAAGTGTTATTTAAACAAGGGAGCAAAGTGCTCCATTACTACATAAGCTACTAACATACAAGGACCATTAGTTATTAATTATACGATAGATCAACTATATATAAGTTGTAAACAATTAATCGCGCTAGTAATAAGTTAGTTAATAAGTTAGCAAATCTCCAATTGTTAACCGCTAAAGCCCTGTATCCGTATACCGGGATCAACAAATGCCTCACTAAACAATGTATAACTAACAATAACAATATATTTGTTGATCCCCGGGTCGAGAGCAGCTAACACAACGTAGTTAGCAATTTTCGATAATTTATTTAATCGATTTATTGTAAAAATAACGAAAATCTGTTCCGCGATTCAAATCTCCCGCCTTGAACAAGCCTGGTTAAATACTTCGCTACCGAGGCTTCTTCCAGGTCCGCGCTATCTCTGTTCGGGGATGCCTTAGAGCCCTCGCTGCTCGAGTCGTCTTCTTCCTGGTCCGCGCTAAAACTATATATGCCAGCAAGCCGCATCAGTCGGGGCTACTCTGTCTCTGGTTACACTACTGCAATAGAAAACCATTATCGTCGGATATACTACTGCATTAGACAGCTCAGCACACTGTTCGTACTACTGCATTAGTCGGTTCAGTCCTCTGGCCGTACTACTGTACCGGACGACTCAGTTTCTGATCTTACTACTGTACCAGGCGACTCAGTTTCTGGCTACACCACTGGATTTACGATTTTCGCCTTTTTCACGGACTTATACGAACTTTCGGAATATACACGAATCGGACTATCCACGGACACGAATTCAGACTGTCGGCTATACACTCTGGGCTACCCTATAGGACTTCGAGATCAAGAACATTGTTTATTTACGACGACTTACGGCACCCCGAATCCGGATTTCCCTTGGCCACGGCTTGATTTACGAGTGATCGAATAAAGGTGTTTTTTCGGAATTTAATGGACAATTTCGATGACAACAGTTACGTCTCCTTCTCCTCGGGAGAACCCGACGAAATTTAAGGTTCCTCAACCGAACAGAGGAATCTGCTCCGGATCCGGTGCTCATCGACCGCGTCATTGAGGAGCACCAATTAGAGCTGTCAGATCTCCAACATCCGCTGCCACAAGCCGCTATATCCGAGCTGCTCCACAACCTCCCATCCTTCCCCTTATCCCAGGGGCCACGAGAGGAAAAGAGTGGGGACAAGCCGCACCATTCCGATCGTGATCCCAACATCCTTCCCAATCCGGAGGTACTGGTGGAAAGGAAGAGTGAGGCCGAGCCGCACCACCCCACCGCCAGCCCTCCATTCCTCTCCCAGGGACCGCGAAAGGAACAGAGTGAGGACAAACCGCACCATTCCGATCGCGATCCCGACACCCTTCCTTACCTGGAGGCACTGGCGGAGAGACCGAGTGAGGACAAG
>NW_022639675.1:386140-386608 GCF_010583005.1 Odontomachus brunneus
GCCGCACCATTCCGATCGCGATTCCGACACCCTTCCTTACCTCGAGGCACTGGCGGAGAGACAGAGTGAGGACAAGCCGCACCATCTCGCCACCAGTCTCTCATCCTCCAAGCCCCCCCCCCCCTTTTTCCCCATCTCGGGAGCCTCCTCGCGAGGAGGACGTCCGGTCGACAGGACCCTCAGCACCTAATAGCGCTAACGCCATCTTTCTGGGTCCGAAGCCCCGAAGGAAGACCCGACGAGCTGGCAGAAAGAATCAAGTCCGGCGGCAGTTAAAGAATGTTTCGTGGACTGCAACACGCCGGGAATCAGCTAATACGTACCGACAAATACATGGCCATTACCTTATAGTCGGCCACTGGGTTGAGCCCAAGTACTGCTCGGATTGTCGGGATCCTGTGACGGCAGACCAGCCCATGTCGGCGTGCCCAGACTGTACGGCCGAGTTCTCTAGTATGGAAGAAGGAA
>NW_022639675.1:386618-387079 GCF_010583005.1 Odontomachus brunneus
TTTTCCCCATCTCGGGAGCCTCCTCGCGAGGAGGACGTCCGGTCGACAGGACCCTCAGCACCTAATAGCGCTAACGCCATCTTTCTGGGTCCGAAGCCCCGAAGGAAGACCCAACGAGCTGGCAGAAAGAACCAAGTCCGGCGGCAGTTAAAGAATGTTTCGTGGACTGCAACACGCCGGAAATCAGCTACCACCTACCGACAAATAGAAGGACATTACTTTGTAATTGGCCACCGGGTTGAGCCCAATGTCTGTTCAGATTGTCAGGATCCTGTGACGGCAGAGCAGCCCATGTCGACGTGCCCAGACTGTACGGCCGAGTATGGAAGAAGGAAGTTAAGGGGACCACGAAATTGTGCATTTCGCACTTACCCCGGGAGCAATCGAGACGGGTACCGAGGGTAGAGTAGGCTTCACGCCGCTGACCCTCATTTTCAACAACCCCGACCTCTCACCCTTAA
>NW_022639675.1:387089-387304 GCF_010583005.1 Odontomachus brunneus
ATTCCGACACCCTTCCTTACCTGGAGGCACTGGCGGAGAGACAAAGTGAGGACAAGCCGCACCATCTCGCCACCAGTCTCTCATCCTCCAAGCCCCTCCCCCTTTTTCCCCAGCTCGGGAGCCTCCTCGCGAGGAGGACGTCCGGTCGACAGGACCCTCAGCACCTAATAGCGCTAACGCCATCTCTCCGGGTCCGAAGCCCCGAAGGAAGACCC
>NW_022639675.1:387314-387774 GCF_010583005.1 Odontomachus brunneus
GTCGACAGGACCCTCAGCACCTAATAGCGCTAACGCCATCTTTCTGGGTCCGAAGCCCCGAAGGAAGACCCAACGAGCTGGCAGAAAGAACCAAGTCCGGCGGCAGTTAAAGAATGTTTCGTGGACTGCAACACGCCGGAAATCAGCTACCACCTACCGACAAATAGAAGGACATTACTTTGTAATTGGCCACCGGGTTGAGCCCAATGTCTGTTCAGATTGTCAGGATCCTGTGACGGCAGAGCAGCCCATGTCGACGTGCCCAGACTGTACGGCCGAGTATGGAAGAAGGAAGTTAAGGGGACCACGAAATTGTGCATTTCGCACTTACCCCGGGAGCAATCGAGACGGGTACCGAGGGTAGAGTAGGCTTCACGCCGCTGACCCTCATTTTCAACAACCCCGACCTCTCACCCTTAATTCAGGGCGGAGTCGAGGTGTCGCGACCAAGGACGTGACA
>NW_022639675.1:387784-393683 GCF_010583005.1 Odontomachus brunneus
GGCAGAGTCGAGGTGTCGCGCCCAAGGACGTGACAATATACAGGGTATATACACAGGGTGAGTCATTTTAATCGAATCAGGCAAATATCTCGAAAAATACGGAAGATCCGGAAAAATATTTCAAACAAAAGTTGTATGGTTTGAAAGGAGACATAAAACGGTGCAATTAGCTTGACCTTGGATAGTCGTTTGAAAGTCACGTGAAGGTCACCTTCAATTTCTTAAATGAAAACTTCGACTTTTCATTGCATATTCTTGTAGCTTACCTCGAGAGCTTTCCAAAACACTATAAATTTTTTTTTCATTAAGTATCTCTCGAGTTAAAAGGCTTCAAAGTTACAATATTGGCTGCGTTCAGAAAACATAGCTGATTAGTGAGCGGTCAATGATTATTGGTCCTTACTGTTAAATCTCTAACTTTAGACCAATTACATTGACGAATTGCTCAACTGTTGTGCAACTGTTGAGTTCGCTGAACGCACCCATTGTTGCCATTAGCATTGGTACCCAAGGTGTTCGACCAAAAGCTGAAACCTTTTGAATGTTGTTCAGGGCCATGACCTTGACAACATTTGTCAAGGTCAAGGCGATTGAAGACTGTTCCCAATATTTTCATTTCTTCAAATTTTACAGTGAAAACAAAAATAATAATTTAAAATCATGCGGTAACATGTGGAGACCGATTGACTTTAAAGGATTATATGAAGGTCATAATGTTTCGTGGAGGCTACAAAGAAGCACACGTGCGAAATCCCATTAATAAATTTCTTTAATAATCATAGCATTATGATCTTCATATGATCCTTTAGAGTCAATTGGATTCCACATGTTACCCCATGATTTTAAATTATTATTTTTGTTTTCACTTTAAAATTTGAAGAAATAAAAATATTAGGCACAGGCTCCAATCGCCTTGACCTTGACAAGTGTCAAGGTCATGGCCCTGAACAACATTCAAAAGGTTTCAGCCGTCGGTCGAACACCTTGGGTATCAATGCTAATGGCAACAGTATTGTAATTTTGAAGCCTTTTAACTCGAAAAATACTTAATAAAAAAATAATTTGGAAAACTCTCAAGATAAGCTACAAGAATATGCAATGAAAAATGAAAATTTCCATTTAAGAAATTAAAAGTGACCTTCACGTGACTTTCAAATGACTATTCATGATCAAGCCAATTGCACCATCTTATGTCCACCTCCAAACCATACAATTTTTGTTTGAAATATTTTTCCGTATCTTCCATATTATTTGCTTGGTTGGATTAAAATGACTCACCCTGTATATAAAATGGTGTAAAAAAATTAGACCGACAAACTTTGAGGGGAAATAGAAGACATAAAAACAAACATATTTTGTTAATAATATTTTTCTCTACGACGCTTTATTTTAATACTACAGGATACAAAATAGGAATTTTATGATTTTAATAAAAAACAAAGATATAAGTGGAAAAATTAAATTTATTTCAATTATACATATATATTTTAATCTTCAAAAAACAATGAACAAAAGAACGAAACAAAAATGCGCAATTGATTAGCTCAATTTATAATAAATGTTCAAAAATTCCTCCTTATCGAGTCGTACATTTTACCTTTACGATTGAATGGCAATATTTATCGTATTTTTCTCGAGGAAGTTTTGCCAGAACTCATGGAAGACGTGCCACTTGTCACAAGAAAGCAAATGTGGTTCCAACACGATGGAGCACCTGCCCATTTTGGTGCTACTGCGCACAATTACTTGGACCAAAGATTTAATGAACGCTGGATAGGTCGAAAAGGTCCTATTGCATGGCCTCCCTGGTCACCAGATTTATCTTCGCTTGACTTTTTTTTATGGGGGCATATGAAAATTCTCATTTATGAGACACCTATTAAAACAGAAGCAGAATTGGTGGCCCGAATTATTGTTGCAGCATATCAGAATATTCCTGCAGTCTTCGAGCGTGTGAGACAATCAATGTTTCGACGATGTCATCTTTGTGTTGAAGCAAATGGAGGCATTTTTGAGCATTTATTATAAATTGAGCTAATTAATTGCGCATTTTTGTTCCGTTCTTTTGTTCATTGTTTTTTGAAGATTAAAATATATATGTGTAATTGAAATAAATTTAATTTTTCCACTTATATGATTGTTTTTTATTAAAATCATAAAATTCTTATTTTCTACCCTGTAATATTAAAACGAAGTGTTGTAGAGGAAAACATTAGAAACAAAAATGTGTTTGTTTTTATGTCCTCTATTTTCCCTCAAAGTTTGTTGGTCTAATTTTTTTACATCCTGTATATACAGCGTCTTAAAAATATGGGAATCCTTGAATATCTTTTTATAGTGAGGTTTTTCGATAAAACTTTTAAAACAAAAGTTATAGGATTTCAAAAGCTGAATCTGAAAGTGACCTTGAGTTTGACCTTGAAGGTCATTCCAAGGTCAACTTTATTTTTTCAAATAGAACATGCATATTTTCATGACGGATTCGGAATCTACGTCTAAAACTAAGAAGCTTTTATCTGGAACATTTTTTCAGAAAATGCTTCCTTTGACCTTAAAATGATCTTCAATCACGGTTTTTCTTAAAAATATGGTTTTCTCGTAACTATCCGAACACGATCTTGCCTTCACCGGCTGGACCAATCGACTTGACCACTGCCTGATTTCAAAGTGGTTTTACTTTTATTGGTCGCACCACTTACGGTCTTGCCTTTACTAACTAACCATATTTTTAAGAAAAACCGTGAAGGTTGAAGGTCATTTTAAGGTCAAAGGGAGCATTTTCTGAAAAAATGTTTCAGACAAAAACTTCTCAGTTTTTGGCGTAGATTCTGAATCTGTCATGAAAATATGCATGTTCCATTTGAAAAAATAAAATTGACCTTGAAATGACTGTTGTGCCCCAAGGTGGTGAGACACGCTGAGTAGGTTCGGGATCGGAGGGTCGGGAATGCAAAGGCGGAATGATGTAGTTTAATAAATAAATTTAATGCACTTCTTGTGTGAACTTCCCGAGTTCTTATTACTTAATACAAATTGACGGTCGCGTAAGTTGCTATCGCGGGACCGGAGGAGCAATAACCTGTTTGGCGTTCTTCTCTGGTCCTTTTATAATCTATAATTAGGTCATAGGCGGGGGTGTTTAGACAACTGTAAAGTTGTTGCATTTAATGCTGACCTGTCCCCAATATGTTGTAATATATTTTCAAGGCGACGCTTAGCGTAGCACTTGCGCAATCATAATAATGTTATAGCGCTGTCGAAGCGGTTTCTTACGAAACGTTTCGGCAACGCTAAAAATAATACTAACGATTATAACATGACCTTCAAGGTCAAACTGAAGATAAATTTTGAGGTAATTATCAGATTCAGCTTTTGAAATCCTACAACTTTTGTTCTGAAAGTTTTATCAAAAAACCTCATTATAAAAAGATATTCAAGGCTTCCCATATTTTTAAAACACCCTGTATATTGGGAATGTGCATTAAGGAGTTACCCCTAAGTGAGTGCTTGAAAATATAGAATAACTTTGGGAATTTTTTTTAATTAAAGGAGAAAAGGAATGGAAATTCGGTTTGAAGGCCTTTAATATATACATCTTAGGCTATACAAAACAATTTTTATTTTTAATTTTTATATTAAGATGGCGGCGCTGGAGCTCTGCACATGAGACTGTGTTTTTTGCCTGGACCTCCACGCAAAAAACAGTGTACTGTACTTCTGCGACTTGCAGCAGAAGTACAGTACACTTTCATTAAGGACAAAAAGCAAAATATTTTTATAATATACATTAAATTTGCTAGAGAAGTACACATGTATGTGTTAAAATATTAATTTTTGTAGAAATGGTGAACACTTGAAATCAAAGTTTCAGTTTTACCTGAAAAATTCAGTGAAAAACAATTTATAACAAAAAAGTTTTTAACTGATCATAAAAATCCTACGTACTTTACTGGAGAATTTAGTTTAGCAGCTACTGTAAAAATTTCAAATGGGTCGGATAAAACTTGTGAAAGTTACGCTGCAAGCCAATTTGCAAAACATGGTTTCGAGAAAAACGCGTTTAAAATTTCGAGTACTATTATTTTATAGCTCTAGAAAACTATAGAAAAGTTTTATTTACCGTTACTCTGCGATGCCTGCATCATACAGCTCCTTTACACATTAATGTTTTCTTCCTCTTCCTCTTTCCTAGAGGATGTAGAGGCTCTACGAGCATCCTTCCCGGCATCCGTCAGCGAGCGCTCGGTAGCCTTGACACGGCGCGCGTCAGCCTCGACGCAGAAATTGTAACAGTTATGACCCACAGTCAGTTGTAATACTTCCATAATGGCCATTATCCCTGACAGTCCATCGTTAAAATTAATAGTCGCAATATTTACGGCGATGTCAACAATTTTTTTGCCACTCGATAATGTTTTTGGAGCAATTGACCATACAATTGAGTTGAAGCTCTCGTTGTTGTTCTGCGTGAAGCCTCCTAAGCAACGATTGAGTAAATCGTCCCTGCTCAAATCTTCGCATATTGACTTCACGGCATCGAAAATTGTCTGTGAAAGAGGCATTGTATGTTGATATTCATGCAAATTGTCCGAGGCTTTCGCTTTCTGCCACGCATTTATCATGTTGCGGCACTGCATCTGAAAGTTTATAATACAGAGTTGCCCAAATATCATTTCGCATTTTGTCAATAGAATCCGGATTTCGACGAATGGCTAAGCCGTAATAAATAGTGAGTTTGTCGATTAATTTAACGGTTAGTTTGTTTTTTCCACCAAGATCTTTTCTGTTCTTTTTTTAAATTCCGGAGCCGGGTACCCATACGCTTCTGCACATGATCGATGCACTCTTTTTTACAAACTGTAACGTTGTTATACGGTTCAGCATCTACAATTCCTTTAAAAGTTTTGCTGTCTCCATCACCAATGTATTGGGAGTACAAATAAGTCTCCGCCGTTTGACAAAAGATGGTCCCACCAGTAAGTTATGGTTGAAATTGTCAGATGTAAAACGTCATATTGTAAGGTTGGACATCTGGCAACACCATAATCTTGAAATATTAGCGATTTTGTATCAGCATCACATAATTTTTTTCGTGCGAAAATGTCGAGTTTTGAGCCGAATAAGAGTCATTTGCGGGAACTTTTGATTTACTTCTTTAATTTGAAGAAATCTGCTGAGGCGCATCGATTGCTTATAAAAGCATATGGTGAGGTTGCTTTAAGTGAGAGAAGTTGTCGTGAGTGGTTTCAAAAATTTAAGAACGGTGAGTTTGACATCGAAGACAAAGAACGTAGCAGAAGGCCGAAAGTGTACGAAGACGCGGAATTGGAAGCATTATTGGAGAAAGATTCGTGCCAAACGCAAGAAGAACTTGCACTTACATTAGAAGTGACTCAACAAGCAATTTCACATCGTTTAAAATCGTCGGGAAATGAAATTGGGTTCCATATGAACTGAAACCGAGAAACGTTGAACGCCGATTTTGCACATGTGAAATGCTGTTTGCCAGGCATAAACGAAAAAGTTTTTTGCATCGTATTGTCACTGGTGATGAAAAATGGATCCACTACGATAACCTAAAGAAGAGGAAATCATGGGGATCACGTAGCCATGCTTCAACATCGATAGCCAAGCCGAATATTCATGGAAAAAAACTCATGTTGTGTATTTGGTGGGATCAGCTTGGTGTCGTATATTATAAGTTGCTCAAACCGAACGAAACCATTACTGGGGCTCTCTACCGAACACAATTGATGAGATTGAGCCAAGCACTCAAGGAAAAACGCGTCTACTATTACTCCAGACGCGACCAAATTATTCTCCTGCATGATAATGCTCGTCCACATGTTGCGGCGCCGGTCAAAATCTACTTGGAAACACTCAATTGGGAAGTTTTACC
>NW_022639675.1:393693-396675 GCF_010583005.1 Odontomachus brunneus
AAACCATTACTGGGGCTCTCTACCGAACACAATTGATGAGATTGAGCCAAGCACTCAAGGAAAAACGCGTCCACTACTACTCCAGACACGACAAAATTATTCTCCTGCATGATAATGCTCGTCCACATGTTGCGGCGCCGGTCAAAACCTACTTGGAAACACTTAATTGAGAAGTTTTACCCGCCGTATTCACCAGACATTGCTCCCTCTGACTATTACTTGTTTCGATCGATGATGCACGGCCTGTCTGAGCAGCACTTCACATCATATGAAGATACCAAAAATTGGGTCGATTCGTGAATAGCCTCAAAAGATGAAGCGTTCTTCCGACGCGGTATCCGTATGCTGCCAGAAAGATAGGAAAAAGTAGTGGCTAACGATGAACAATACTTTAAATAAAACATAAGGTACCGTTCTTTCACAATAAATGCCCAATTTTTGATAAAAAAAACGGCGGAGATTTATTTGTACTCCCAATAATTTATATATTTGATATTATGAAGTTCTTCGGAACGTGAAAACATCTCGAGAATTGCATCCACTTCCATCTTTCCAGCTGACCCCGTATGATTCGCTTGACACTGTTCCACATGCGACTTAGTCCATTCTTCGTATTCTACAATATTTTTTTTCTTTGTCCAAACTTCGCAAGCCTTACAATATTTTGATTTTGCAAAAACATCGATAACTTTGCCAGTGTACCAGCCGATGAGCGTGACTAATCCGTAAAGCAACGAAAATCCCCGTTTTCTCCAAGATCCATCGCCAGACACAGTAATTCCATTCATTTATCCTTTTTCTATAAACAGTTTCTTCTCGTTTTTAGCAGCTTTCTGAATACATTTTGTACGAACAGCTTCCGTTGCGATAAAAATTTTATTAACGATATTATTATAACTTGTGTGAAAAATCGTGGGAGATCTATAAACGCGCAAAATTTTATGATACCGTTTAAACCAATTCCCAATAAACGCATCGCAAATACTATTCGTCGGTTAACGTCGTATGCGTTATTAATTACAGGACAACTATTTATATATACTTTTTCGCACTCTTCGCACGTAATTACGAGTTTGAAGCCTAAACCACGCTTACTTTCTTCTGTAAATGTCACAGTTTTCCCACATTGTTTACATATTAAAATTTCAGACAGAACAGAAAAAACTGCAACAAAATTGATCACTCGGTATCCAAATGTTTCGTTAATTTCAATGTCATACTCGTCTTTCAACAGTTTCAGTTTCTTTGCCGCTATACTGACGCTCTCAGATTTTTTTCCGTTTCCAGTCGATTCAATAGTCGTCTATTTGCGATCTTACTTCTTTGCGAAGACCAAGTTCTCTCCTTGGAACTTTCTTTGTTCTATATACTTTCTCACTCATGTCGACAACTATTATACACAAAACTGAACAAAACTGAAGCAACAATAACAGATATTCGAGAGCGAACAGCGTCCTTTCAACGGTTATACTCAACTGACTTAACTGTTATTACAAACCGTTATATAAAATATATTTAAGATCAAACATTATTAGAAGGACACTGAAATCAATATTCATTGGTAATCGATATCATATACGTTAAGGACCTAGAAACTTTAAACCGCTGCGCGCTGCTCCGACGCGCTTAGATGGCGTCATGCTTTGCTTCACACAATCAGCTGTAAAACCACTTTAAAAACTTTTTTCATCTATAAGACCAATTGCATCTTATGTTTAAGACTCTAAGGCATCATTTAAGACAAAAAAATTTTTTCGATTTTTTGAAAGTTTCACTTAGGAGTAACCCCTTATTTAAGCGCTTCTAAACTTCCTTGACCAGTTTCGCAACATGTGGCCGAGCATTGTCGTGCTGGAAAATTACTTTGTCGGTTCTTTTCGCGTAATCTGGCCGTTTTTGCTTTAATTGCATTAATTGTTATTGGTAGCGTTCCACAGTGATGGTTTAGTTGGATTGGAGCAGCTCATAATACACTACACTCAGCTGATCTCACCAAATATAGAGTATGAGCTTGGCGCCATGAGTATTCGGCTTTGCTGTCGATGTTGATAGTTCACCTGGTCTGCACCATGACTTTTTGCACTTCGGATTATCGTAGCGTATCCATTTTTCATCACACGTCACAATACGATACAAAAAACTTTTTCTTCTGTGTCTTTGAAGCAACAATTCACAAGTCATTTTGCGCCTTTCGACGTCCCTCGGCTTCAACTCGTACGGCACCCAATTTCCTTGCTTTTGAATCATTCTAATGGCCTTCAAACGTCTGGAAGTCGTTGATCGATCAACATTTAACGATTAATCAACATTTTTCTGCAAGTTCTTCTTGCATTTGATTCGGGTCTTGATTGAGTAAAGCTTCCACTTCCCCATCTTCAATTTTTTTCGGCTGGCCTGGACGTTCCTTGTCTTCCGTGTCAAAATCATCTTTTTTATAGCGTTGAAACCAGTACTCACGTATTGAAATCGATGGAGTATAATCACTATAAGTTTCCGACAGCATTCGTTGACTTTCAGCAGCACTTTTCTTCAAATGGAAGTAAAAAAGCAAAGCTTCCCGCAAATTGCGTTTTGTTGGCACAAAATTCGACATATTCAATGCTAAAAAAAATGTTGTTTAAATAATTTTTATAGATCATTTCGACTCATAACATAACTTTAAAGTTTCTATTTAAAAAATTCGATTTGACCTTCAAATGAGCTTGAAGGTCAAAGTCAAGGTGAAATTGAATGTCACCATCCAATGTCCCCCTCCGAACCCAACAACTTTTGTAAGGGTTGGGTTGGTAGCTCCCCGACAAGATATGTATTCAGGTGCGTAATTTCAAATATTTTGTCCTTGAATAACCTGTGACGATCCGGAAAGCGTCACGACATCCGGAAACAAGTAATAACAAAACGCCGAACAACCGCGCGCGGAATAACCGCAAGGTCAACAAACAGTCGAACTGTTTGTTATAATTTAGTATAAAAGCCGACAGA
>NW_022639675.1:396685-396820 GCF_010583005.1 Odontomachus brunneus
CTCTGAAGGTCATTCCAAAGAAGAGCTTCAAGTACCTATCTAAACGTAAAATTTTGCGCTCTTTCCGAATCCGGAGTCAAAAATAGGGGTTTCTATTTAAAAATTTGATTTGACCTTTAAATGACCTTGAAGAAC
>NW_022639675.1:396830-397116 GCF_010583005.1 Odontomachus brunneus
TAACCTGTGACGATCCGGAAAGCGTCACGACATCCGGAAACAAGTAATAACAAAACGCCGAACAACCGCGCGCGGAATAACCGCAAGGTCAACAAACAGTCGAACTGTTTGTTATAATTTAGTATAAAAGCCGACAGAAAATTGATATCGAGAGAGATTGATCGGAAAGCTCCTCTCAGACGCACGACCGACCAGAACTCGCAATTCCTAGAGATCCTAGACATTCCGTCGACCGAAGTGGATACGCGACGTCGACATCCTCTCCGATACTGCTCTACCGACCGAA
>NW_022639675.1:397126-397711 GCF_010583005.1 Odontomachus brunneus
ACAAGGTCAAGGTGAAATTGAAAATTACCATCTGATGTCCCCTTCTGAACCTAACAACTTTTGTAAGAGTTATTTTCGGATTTGTGGCTCCCCTGACGAGATATTCAGGTGCGTAATTTAAAATGGGACACCCTGTATATATATATATATATATTAGGTGAAGTAAAAAGTTCTGAGCGTTTTTTCGCTTTATTTCGACGATGAAATTAACATAGTTAGGATTATCCGATTTCGATTAAATATACAGGGTTTTGTTCGATAACTTTTGTCCATTTTGAAGGCAATTTCATAATTCCGCGATTGAAGAAGTCCTCGTCCCTATTGGTAAAAAACTTGACCAGCTCATTTTCACAAGCCTCTCTTGAGGCCAGTTTTGTACCATCAAGAAAATTTTGCAAATGCTTGAAAAGGTGATAATCGCTTGGTGCCAAGTCTGGACTATACGGCGGGTGCAATAGAACCTCCCATCCAAGCTCTCGGAGCTTCTGGCGCGTCGTTAATGATGTGTGCGGCCTGGCGTTGTCTTGATGGAACACAACACTCTTCCTATTGGCCAATTCTGGCCGCTTCTGGTCGATCGCCTGC
>NW_022639675.1:397721-397820 GCF_010583005.1 Odontomachus brunneus
ACACTATTCCTATTGGCCAATTCTGGCCGCTTCTAGTCGATCGCTTTCTTCAATCTGGTCAGTTGTTGACAGTAGAGGTCCGAATTGAATGTTTGGCCC
>NW_022639675.1:398471-398658 GCF_010583005.1 Odontomachus brunneus
GCAAAACCTTTTTGGCCGTTAATCCGGGCTTGACGATCGTTTGGGCCGGCTCACCGCGATTGGATCACGATCTTTTTCGGCTGTTGTTCTCGTATGTGACCCATTTTTCATCACCAGTCACCATCCGCTTCAAAAATGGGTCGATTTCGTTACGTTTCTGCAAAGATTCGCAGGCATTAATTCGGTC
>NW_022639675.1:398668-398787 GCF_010583005.1 Odontomachus brunneus
CCCCTTTGTGTAGTTATTTTGCCAGAAAACATCGTGAAGGTCTAGAAATTTTTAAACATCCCAATAACCTCAACCGAGATAAAGGTATGCAAGTAAACTCTATTTGGCATACTGCCCTC
>NW_022639675.1:399331-400178 GCF_010583005.1 Odontomachus brunneus
AACGTTATTCCGAGGAAAAAAACGTTGATGACTTGCTGGATCGTGGCTCTGTGCAGAAAACGACGAAAAAGGAGGACAAAATGATTTTACGGGTGTTTGAGAAGAATCCTTGTTTATCATTGCGTGGCGGGCAAGCGGTTTTACTTAAAAAGGGTCTAAATATATCATGTCATACTATAAGAAGACGTTTACTGGCTCATAAAGTGAAATTTCGAAGCACGATAACGAAACCGTTGCTGTCTGAAAAACACGTCGAAAAAAGACTTGCTTGGGCAAAAGAAAATTTGGACCGCTATTGGGGCAACGTAATTTTTTCAGATGAAGCTTCGTTTTGGGCAAAGTCTTCTATCAGACGTGTCTGGTCTACCCAGGCCAATAGACTCATCGAGAGGACCGTTAAACATCCCGTAAAGGTGCACATCTGGGGCTGTTTCTCACAGGGATTTGGCACTTTACACATCTTTACACAAAATTTGGTTGCTGCTAAAATGGTCCAAATATATGAGAGAGCTTTATTACCATCTGCCCAAAGGTGGTTTACGAGGAAAAATGAAAATTGGCTACTGCAAGAGGACAATGATCCGAAACATCGGAGTAGACTTTGTACTGCGTGGAAACAAGAAAATGACGTTGACGTACTGGATTGGCCTTCACAGTCGCCAGATGCAAATCCAATTGAAAATGTTTGGGCTCTTATAAAGTTTAAGCTCCGAGGAAAGAAAATATAGACCGTCAAGCAGTTAATTCGACAGATTCGATTTATATGGAGATCTTTGTCTGAAGATTATGCTGTAAAATTAGTAGAAAGTATGCCTCGGAGATGCCAGTCAATTATTGATAATGGAGG
>NW_022639675.1:400369-400569 GCF_010583005.1 Odontomachus brunneus
CAGATAGAGAAAAATGGTCCAGACAAAAGTAGAAGGGGACAGAGGGGGTCACGTAATGGTACCAAGGACCTTGACCTTGAACTCGATTTTCTAGGTTATTTCAAAGTCAAAGTGATTTTTTTAAATGGGAACACCTATTTTTGACCCCGGATTTGAAAAGAGCGGGAAATTTTACGTTCAAAATGATATGTTAATCAAGA
>NW_022639675.1:401165-402018 GCF_010583005.1 Odontomachus brunneus
TTACATTTAATTAGAGATCGGTTACCTGAATTGATGGAAGATGTCGATTTAGAAACGCGACGAAGAATGTGGTTCCAGCAGGATGGTGCACCACCACATTTTGCACGAACAGGCTTTCTTGAATGAAAATTACTATGGGAGATGTATTGGACGAGGCGGTCCGGTTAATTGGCCTGCTTGTTCACCCAATCTCACATCCCAAGATTTTTTTTATGGTGCTATTTGAAAAATATTGTTTTCGAACAACAGCCCACAACAAGAGCAAACTTTGAAGATCGCTTTCGTCGAGCATGCGCTGCAATTCCAAGGCAAACTCTCCTTAGCACCGTACGCCATTTGCAAAGACGTTTGATTTTATGCCTTCAAGCAAATGGAGGCAACTTCGAACATTTGCTTCGAAATTAAATTAATAATTTTTAAAATAGTGAGAGGCGAGGGGACTCACTTTAATTTAGCACCCCAAAGGAAACAGTACTTACTACGTCCACGTCGTTGTTTCTGGGTAGCGCTAAAAGTAAGGTTAATACAGTTAACGAAACCCTCGAAAATAGTGATTCCCATTTTGAAAAATCACTATGACCTTGAAATAACCTTGAAAATCGAGTTCAAGGTCAAGATCAGAGTACAGATAGGTGACCCCCTCGGCCCCCTTTAACATTTGTCTGAATCAATTTTACGTATTTGGCTTAGGTTCCGATATATTCAATTGGGAAATCAAAATTCGCAAACCTGACCTTCATTCGACCTTGCCATGACCTTGATTAACATATCATTTTGAACGTAAAATTTCCCGCTCTTTTCAAATCCGGGGTCAAAAATGGGTGTTCCCATTTAAAAAAATCACTTTGACCTT
>NW_022639675.1:402028-402420 GCF_010583005.1 Odontomachus brunneus
ATAACCTTGAAAATCGAGTTCAAGGTCAAGATCAGAGTACAGATAGGTGACCCCCTCGGCCCCCTTTAACATTTGTGTGAACCAATTTTACGTATTTGGCTTAGGTTCCGATATATTCAATTGGGAAATCAAAATTCGCAAACCTGACCTTCATTCGACCTTGCCATGACCTTGATTAACATATCATTTTGAACGTAAAATTTCCCGCTTTTTTCAAATCCGGAATCAAAAATAGGTGTTCCCATTTAAAAAAAATTACTTTGACCTTGAAATAACCTTGAAAATCGAGTTCAAGATCAAGGTCCTTGGTACCATTACGTGATCCCCTCTGTCCCCTTCTACTTTTGTCTGGACCATTTTTCTCTATCTGACTTAGATTACGAGAAATTCAG
>NW_022639675.1:402517-404989 GCF_010583005.1 Odontomachus brunneus
TATATACAGGGTGGACCATTTTAATACATCCAGTTGAATATGTCGAAAACCAAGCATGGGAGAAAAAAATTTTTCAGACAAAAGTTGTTTGGTTTCGAGGGGACCATAAGATGGTACCATTGCTTTGACCTTGAAGAATTATTTGAAAGTCACATGAAAGTCACCTCAATTTTTTTAAACGGCATCCCCTATTTTTTATTACATATTCTTGTAGCTGACCTCGAGAGCTTTCCAAAACATTGTAATGAAATGTTTCTTCATTGAGTACTTTTCGAGTTATAAAGCTCCAAAGTTGCAATATGAAAAAATTCAAAATATCTCGTAAAGTATTCACTTTCCGTCTTATCTTACACGATTCAACTAGTCAAGGCAAGAATTGGACATGATCCAACCGGTCAAGGCAAGATCTGGACATGATCCAACCAGTGAAGGTAAGATCTGGACATGATCCAACCGGTCAAGGCAAGATCTGGACATGATCCAACCAGTGAAGGCAAGATCTGGACATGATCCAACCAGTGAAGGCAAGATCTGGACATGATCCAACCAATATTGAGCACTCATACAGTCCATAAAGTAGACTGACATATTCTATTGGACGGAAATGCACAAAATATCTTTGACCTTTTATGTTAACGGATCTAGAAAAAGGAAATAAATATATGGTTACTGATTTTCCTACTGGTTTTTCACTGGTTTAATTTTGTTTAATAAGAAAGGGAATAGTAACGTATTTTTACAAATTGTAAACTGCCTCAATATGTTACAATATTAGTTATAATAACGTAATATAATAACGTTACTCTATAAATACGTAACATTGTATGTAATCATATGTTAAACGCTAATATATCAACTCATATATAAATAAAACTAATATTATTTATAATTATAATGCGGTATGTTGAAAAAGGTTAGATGATATCGATAATATTGATACATTCCAGCTAATATTTTTTAAATATCGATAATTTTATTTATGATACGTTTCGATACTAAATATCGATACTTTCTACTGTATCGCCCATCCCTACTATAAGCCACGATGAGCGTGACAAACGTCAAATTTTACGCGGTTGTTATTAATAAAGTAGACGCAAAATGAAAGAGGACTTTTCTAATCCTCTCGCTTAGCTGTACGCCCCTATGGAGTTGGTAGGTTACAATTATGACACATCTTGTATATACAGGGTGTCCGAAACCTTTCTTAACACAATTCGTAGGAAACTAGAACGGTTTAAACGGAACAGAAAAGTCAAATTCTATTTTGCGAAATTCCCAATAGTTTTCGAGTAATTATTTTGTCTCAGCAAATTAGTGCTTGGGTCGGCGCGCGAACGTAATTCGTGCGAATAGCGGCTCGCGACTGATACGCGCAAATAGCGGCGCGCGATCATGATACACGCGAATCGCGACACGCTGCGTCCTTCCCACAGACTTCTATATATTACTAGACTGCTAACTCTTTATGTTTAAAGGGACGTCTACATTGGGAGTAAATAGCAAGAAGTAGGAAGCAAGAGTAAGAAATTGACCAACCACAGTCGAATGTGAGAAGAATAATCAACCATGATTGGTCAATTTCTGATTCTTACTTCCTACTTCTTACTGCTTACTTCCAATGTAGACGTCCCTTAAGGCGTACCCATTTCTTATATACAAAATAGTACATACGGTATTCTTTTCTGCGCATGCGCTTTGATGATGTATGTCAAGACTATCGTAATAAATTACACATATACATTTTATATATAATTTTATAGATTAATAGAATATACACACATTTTTGCATTTTGTTCTCACATTATTTTAATTGTATTACACATAAAAATAAAAAACTGTATTACAAAACAAAAATACAAAATATACACGCATTCCATATTTGTATTTTATTTTTATATATTTGAATTGTATTACACGTAAAAATAAAATATTATTACAACCAAAATAAAAAATGAAATACAAAATAGGAAATGGTTCTTTTAATATGGGATTATATTATTTAAGAATAAACTGTTTTGCTATAATTGTTATTCTCTTAAAAATAAAATTTGTTTTGTCAGCTGATGGCGTTTTCGAATAGGTTTTAAAATTTCTTCTTCATAAAATTTTGAGTAAGAATGTAGCCGTATTGTAATATGTTTGTTACATACTGCTATTATTAAATGAATTTTATGGGGCATTTTCAATAAAGGACCTCGCACAAAACCTATGGAAAATGGTTTTCGGTCAAATTGGCTGAAATGTCACTATCTTATAGTTTTCGCCATGCTGATAAAAAGTTATCATTGCACCAAGTCCCAAAAGTCAATATTTCTCAAGATATAAAAGGTCAAAATAGTGAAATATGGTCATCCGCAGTAGTAAGATGTATGTTATAAGTGATATATTGATATTTATTCATGAAATAAATAAAAATCGATTTTTACATATATATATATATATATATATATATATATATATATATATATA
>NW_022639675.1:405439-405853 GCF_010583005.1 Odontomachus brunneus
ATATACACCCTGTAAAACTGCTGCAGAGGAGTCAAGATAATTATATTGTGCAATAATTGTACACATATGCACAATAAAAAACAATGTTGACATTTTAAAATTATATTACACATTTTTTAAAAAAAGCAACAATAATAGAGAAATAACGAGTACAAGTATAGAATAGTACAACGGTTAAATGGCCATTTAAAGGCGCATATATATATATATCATCCCTAGTAAAAATTGTTCTCATAATTTTTCATACAATTTCTCATCTTATTATTTCTTTTTAATGTTGTTATGTCATTAAATCTGAACGATTTAACCGTTCAACAATTTATACGTTGAACTTGGACATTTTAAATATTAAGGTGTACATAAAAAGCAGGTTCTTTAAATTTTATTTCAGAATAATTCATTTTTATAAAAAAT
>NW_022639675.1:405863-406128 GCF_010583005.1 Odontomachus brunneus
CTATGGATCTGTCGACAGATCCTGCTCGGATTCGACAGATCCTGTCGACAGTCTGCACGCAGATTGCTTACTGGGTATGTAATAAATATTTAGTTCCGCAATATATATATGTATATGTATATACAGGGTGGGGCAAAAGTATCGGACCGGTGAAATATCTCGAAAAATATAAGTTTTACAAAAAACTGTTTCAGATCTTAAAAAGATCTATTGTATTTACTGATTTTAGCAGATTGATCTTGAGTGGCGTTGCCAAGGTAAAAAA
>NW_022639675.1:406138-406501 GCF_010583005.1 Odontomachus brunneus
TACAGGGTGGGGCAAAAGTATCGGACCGGTGAAATATCTCGAAAAATATAAGTTTTACAAAAAACTGTTTCAGATCTTAAAAGATCTATTGTATTTACTGATTTTAGCAGATTGATCTTGGGTGACGTTGCCAAGGTCAAAAATTAGTTGTTTTTACGGTTACTCACAATCAGTTTTTTTCACGGCTACTCAAAATCGGTTGTTTTCATAGCTACTCAAAATCAAAACTAATTGTGAGTAGCCGTGAAAACAACTGATTTTTGACCTTGGCAACGCCACTCAAGATCAATCTGCTAAAATCAGTAAATACAATAGATCTTTTTAAGATCTGAAACAGTTTTTTGTAAAACTTATATTTTTCGA
>NW_022639675.1:406511-406985 GCF_010583005.1 Odontomachus brunneus
TACTCACCCACCCACATACGCATACACATATACACACACCCATACTTATACATATACATACATACACACACACACACATACACGAAAGAGTAAATCCGACCTTCGTATATGATACACCTTGGGTAATGCTAATGCCGGCGGTACTCTAATTTTCAAGTTTCATTATTCAAAAAGTACTTAATGAAAAATACATTTTTACAATATTTTGAAAAGCTCTTGCAATAAACTACAAGAATATGGAATAAAAAATAAGGGGTTCCATTTAAAAAATTCAAGGTGACCTTGTTCTGACCTTGGCAATCCCATCCAAAGTCAAACTAATAATACTAATAAATAGATCTCTTTACACCCTACAACTTCTATCTGAAACATTTTTCTATAAAACTTGTATTTCCTGAGTTATTTAGGGGTACCGACTTTATGCCCCATCCTGTATATATATATATATATATATATATATATATATATATATAT
>NW_022639675.1:407292-407429 GCF_010583005.1 Odontomachus brunneus
TGGGACCTTGGAAAGGTAAAAAATAAAGGTGAAATGTCTAAAAAACGATCTGGTGTACTTTTTCTGAAATGACGTGGTTTTCTGGGTAACACAAATGTGCATAATGCTTAAACAAAGTCAATGAATTGTAAAAGTGT
>NW_022639675.1:407601-407780 GCF_010583005.1 Odontomachus brunneus
TTACGTCCGCTTCTCCCGTAGTAGAAATGGATTTCCATTTATTCTTGATATGACCTTAATATGACCTTCAAAAGGTCAGGTTGAAAAACTAAAAAATCCCTATGCTCATGTAAAAAGTGCCATTGTTTAAGAGCCCATTGTCAAGAAACAGGTTCTGCGGTCAAAAATAGGGTTTACTG
>NW_022639675.1:408023-408411 GCF_010583005.1 Odontomachus brunneus
TATACAGGGTGGACCATTTTAATCCATCCAGTCGAATATGTCGAAAACCAAGCACGGGAGAGAAAAATTTTTCAGACAAAAGTTGTTTGGTTTCGAGGGGACCATAAGATGGTACCATTGCTTTGACCTTGAAGAATTATTTGAAAGTCACATGAAAGTCACCTCAATTTTTTTAAACGGCATCCCCTATTTTTTATTACATATTCTTGTAGCTGACCTCGAGAGCTTTCCAAAACATTGTAATGAAATGTTTCTTCATTGAGTACTTTTTGAGTGATAAAGTTCCAAAGTTGCAATATGAAAAAATTTAAAATATCTCGTAAAGTATTCACTTTCCGTCTTATCTTACACGATTCAACTAGTCAAGGCAAGAATTGGACATGATCCA
>NW_022639675.1:408421-409069 GCF_010583005.1 Odontomachus brunneus
TTCACTGGTTGGATCATGTCCAGATCTTGCCTTCACTGGTTGGATCATGTCCAGATCTTGCCTTCACTGGTTGGATCATGTCCAGATCTTGCCTTCACTGGTTGGATCATGTCCAGATCTTGCCTTCACTGGTTGGATCATGTCCAGATCTTGCCTTCACTGGTTGGATCATGTCCAGATCTTGCCTTCACTGGTTGGATCATGTCCAGATCTTGCCTTCACTGGTTGGATCATGTCCAGATCTTGCCTTCACTGGTTGGATCATGTCCAGATCTTGCCTTCACTGGTTGGATCATGTCCAGATCTTGCCTTCACTGGTTGGATCATGTCCAGATCTTGCCTTCACTGGTTGGATCATGTCCAGATCTTGCCTTCACTGGTTGGATCATGTCCAGATCTTACCTTCACTGGTTGGATCATGTCCAGATCTTGCCTTGACCGGTTGGGTCATGTCCAATTCTTGCCTTGACTAGTTGAATCGTGTAAGATAAGACGGAAAGTAAATACTTTACGAGTTATTTTTAATTTTTTCATATTGCAATTTTGGAGCTTTATCACTCGAGAAGTACTCAATGAAGAAACATTTCATTACAATGTTTTGGAAAGCTCTCGAGGTCAGCTACAAGAATATGTAATAAAAAATAGGGG
>NW_022639675.1:409647-421733 GCF_010583005.1 Odontomachus brunneus
AGTTATTTTAATCGATTATCTTCAAAAAGGAAAAACCATTACAGGAGCATACTACGCATCATTACTTGACAAGCTGAAGGCAGAACTTGCGGGAAAACGGCCACATTTGCAGAAAAAGAAAATCCTGTTTCACCAAGACAACGCACCGTCTCACACCTCAGCGGTTGCCATGGCGAAAATCCACGAATTACGGTTTGAACTGCTTGACCATCCACCTTACTCACCAGATCTAGCCCCAAGCGACTTCTTTTTGTTCCCTCATCTAAAAATTGCGCTCGGAGGACAGAGATTTTCGTCAAATGAAGAGGCAATCACCTTCGTGAACAATTATTTTGCAGAGAAAAACGCCGAGTACTATTTCGACGGGTTACAGAGATGGGAGCATCGCTGGGAGAAGTATGTAGATTTACAAGGAGACTATGTTGAAAAATAAAAAACAATTTTCAGAAAAAATGACTTGTATCTTTGTTAGGTCGGAAACTTTTCAGACCACCCTCGTATATATATATATATATATATGTAAAAATCGATTTTTATTTATTTCGTGAATAAATATCAATGTATCACTTATACTTATAACATACGTCTTACTAGTGCGGATGACCATATTTCACTACTTTGACCCTTTATATTTTGGGAAATATTGACTTTTGGGACTTGGTGCAATGATAACTTTTTATCAGCATGACGAAAACTATAACATGGTGAAATTTCAGCCAATTTGACCGAAAACCATTTTTCATTGGTTTTGTGCAGGGTCCTTTATGTCTTCGCATTGTAAGTTAGGAAATATTTTTTTATTAAAAACAAGTATATTTTTTACTTTATTTATTACCTTTTTGTCTATGTCGTTTGTATTTAATTCAGAGAAATTATCTGTTATGATTTGTAATTGTTTTTCTGTTTCTTTACATATATAAAAAACCGATACGGAAGGTTTTACTAATCCACCGTTATTGCAGAAATCCAAAAATTTAGCAAATATTTCTTGATGTGCATAATTATGTTCAGATATTGTATTTCTTAAATTCAAAGCACAAGATTCACAATTAACATACTTTAATTTTTTATCAATGTATCCATCAATATAATAAATTATGTAATCACTATCAATATCTAGCTTTTTCAATGATATTTCATAAAAATTATCATATTCTTCATTATTTTCAGATTCTAAATCATCAAACATTATCCTGTTTCATTTTCTTTCACATTAATGGAAATATAGATGTGACATATTCTGCATCAAACTCAAAACAGTTAGAATTTATTGAAGCTTTTATGTCAGTATGTAATAAAATTTGTTTCATTGCATATATAAATTGTTGACAAGTTGGATTGTTATTAAAATCATGTCGTCCACGAATCTTAGAAAACTATATTTCTATGTGATCTTGTGAAAATTTATAACTTAAAATATATTTAAATGATTCATTATTTTTAAAAATTTCTGTTGTGTTCCGGACGGCCGTTGGGTGTCCATGAGGAACGGGTACGGCGGGCGGCCGAGCCCTAGGCGCCGCACAACTCGCGGTCGCCGCGACGCGGCGAGCGCGTCGGCCGGAGCCGCTTCTCGCGGTTAATTCTCGCTTAGGCGCTTATATAACACGCCGCGCGAGACCACTCAAGGCTTTTTATGCCTTTTGCCTGTTGCCAGCTTTGACTGCACATCAGGTATTCTTTTACGCTCAAGCTAGCTTCAAATCGCCTTTTTAAGTGCGCAAGCACGTTGGGCACTTGCCTCACCAGAGGTATACTTGCATATCTGCATCGATCTTCACTGCCTTTAGAGTGTCGTAGACACGTTGGCATTTGTGTTTAGATTTCGGCCATTCTACACAACTTTTCGCAGCCCTATAGAGTGCGCCTGCACGTTGGGCTATTGCCTTTAGAGTGTCCGAGGACACATTGGCATCTGTGGTACGAAGTGTATGGTAACTCCATAGATCTCCACCTTCTCAATACGATCGAGGATTGAGAGAAGGCTTCGCGCGATCACTTCGGATTACCTGGACGCCTCCACCGCGGTGGACGTCGCGCTTCGCGACATTTCCCGTATTGCATACCGGGCATCAGCGCCTACCGACCTTAGTTACGGTCGGGATCACGCCTCCGCGCGAGTCATCATTGTCATCAAGAACTCTGCGGCCAGGGCCGCAGCTGTCCCGCGAGCCACGCTCGCTATTACTCCGCTGCCAGAGACGCAGAATATACACGCGAGCCACGCTCGCATTTACGTCCTCCTAGGACTTAGCCGCTGCTAGGGCCGCTGCTTTCCCGCGAGCCACGCTCGCTATTACTCCGCTGCCAGGGACGCAGCATGTACACGCGAGCCACGCTCGCATTTACGTCCGCCTAGGACTTAGCCGCTGCCAGAGACGCAGCATATACACGAGCCAAGCTCGCCTTCACGTCCGCACCGGACTTAGTCGCTGTCAGGGACGTAGCTCTCACGCGAGCCAAGCTCGCTATTGCTTCGCTGCCAGGGCCGCAGCCCTCACGCGAGGCATACTCGCTATTACTTCCCTGCAAGAGGCACAGCGCTCTCGCAACACCTGATCGCTGGCCTAAGTCTACTCAAGACTTCTACGTCGTCGCATCCGCGACTCTATATGCGAGAACTCTTCGCTTCTCGCCTCGACGAGACTTAGCCTTTGTCACGCACGCGGTATTATCAACGCACGTTTATGGTTACATGCACGTCAACGTCAGGCTTCGACTCGGCCGCGTACGCGATTCAGAGTTACGTTTGCGTGTAGGATCTCACTACAAGATATCGCATTTGCCGCGTGCGCGACTGATAAAGGCGAGTTCAGCTCGACTGTCTATCATCTCGGATTCAGCCTCTGTTGCTCCCTCGCCAAACAGAGCTGAATCTCATTCGGACCGGTTCCGACACTCACCAAAGGAGACAGACTAGTGTCTCCATACTCTGAGTGACTATCATCCTCCGAAAGGGGGATTCATTCCCAGCGCGGAGGCGCCGGACAACTCCACGCGGGCTTTATACTGAGCCACGCAGTGCGCTTATACACAAGAGCGCTCTCGCACTTTCCTCTCACCATCTTCCGAGGCTCCTGAATAGGAGAGCACAACATATACTCGCGCAACTGACGATAGCAGTCGACGAACGTTCGACGGCATATGACGAACCAGCCGCTCTAGACCTCAGGCCGTTCGAAACATGTTGAAATATCCAAAATTGACTGAGCAGCAATTGATAAACCATATATAAATGTTTTTTTGCAGTGCGATGTAATGGTCGACCATGAACCATTTTTAAAGAAAATAAATACTGTGTTGTATTAATATTATTAACTACTTGTCTTAAATATTCCATATTTTTCGGAAAAATAGGTGTCTTGAAACCTTTTCCAAAAGGATTTCTAGAATTTAATATATCAAATAAGTGATCTATTATTCTCAAAAATGTAACTGTTGTAGAACTGTTCTGAAAATCTTGAAAGCCTTCAGCTTCTAAAAATTCTATAGCGTTAGCAACTGATGAACTCAGAACGTGTACAGCATACTTGACTTTCATTTTATTTTGTTTCCAATGTATGCATTGAGAAGATAAACGATTTTTTAATTTTAGAGTTAACTGCTTTTGTGAAGTATGCAACTTCACAATATAATCCCATTTAATAGAACCTTCATCAGTTTTAAATTCTTTATAATCCGCTAACGCATTTCTGGCCAATTTAACCATGTGACGATCCGGAAATCGTCACGACGTCACGAAACAATTAATAACAAAACGCCGAACAACCGCGCGCGGGGAAAACCGCAAGGTCAACAAACAGTCGAAACTGTTTGTTATAATTTTGTATAAAAGCCGACAGAAAATTAATATCGAGAGAGATTGATCGGGAAGCTCCTCTCAGGCGCACGACCGACCAGAACTCGCAATTCCTAGAGATCCTAGACATCCCGTCGACCGAAGTGGATTCGCGACGTCGACATCCTCTCCGATACCGCTCTACCGACCGAAGTGGATTCGCGATGTCAGTTTCCTATACACACACCGCTCTGTCGACCGAAGTGGATTCGCGACGTCGACATCCTCTCTAATACCGCTCTACCGACCGAAGTGGATTCGCGACGTCGGTTTCCTACCCATACACCGCTCTGTCGACCGAAGTGGATACGCAACGTCGACATCCTCTCCGATACCGCTCTACCGACCGAAGTGGATACGCGAAGTCGGTTTCCATATACCGCTCCTGTCGACCGAAGTGGATACGCGACGTCGACATCCTTTCCTTGAGACCGCTCTACCGACCGAAGTGGATACGCGAAGTCGGTTTCCATACACCGCTCCTGTCGACCGAAGTGGATTCGCGACGTCGACATCCTTTCCTTGCGACCGCTCTACCGACCGAAGTGGATACGCGACGTCGGGTTCCTATCTGTACCTCGCTCCGTCGACCGAAGTGGATACGCGACGTCGGCATCCTTTTCCTCCTCACGCTACGCCGCTAACACCTACGATCGCGAACGCATACAGGGCGTAAGATAACGGCGATAACGAGCGCCTTTAAACCAGCAAGGAAAGACCAGGATAAATAAACAGATTAAAGCCGATGAGGCAACGACATCCGAACGACGAACAATAGTGTATCCGGAAACAATTCCGACCGCGTCCCGCCGGCCGCTCGCGCGCCTCGACGCTCGCAGCTGATCGCGAGACGACAACAACGGCTCCCGACGAGAGCAAAAACGCGACCACGCACCAACGGCGTAACGTCGCCTGTAAATAATTGTAAATAGCTTTGAGATTAGAATATAGTTCCAAATTATTATTACCTATACCACTGGTTTTCATTTCACACACGAAACCCGGACCACACCGGCTAAAACTATCCCGCACGTAACGTAAGGCCGTTACAACCATATGGCATGGATCGAGTATGATTTTAATATTTCTATTTTCATCAAAAGGGCATGGAAATGAATTTTTAATTTGTCTATAATCTTCAGTAAATATTTCTGCTCCAAGCATATTTATTGCACTACAATTGCATGCATCACTATCGAATGTTATACTATGTACTCGTAAATTATATTCACGATAAAGAATTAACACATTTTTTATTAATTGACACAATATTACCGAAGATGTTTTATTACCACAAAATATGCAATTGACTATTTCCATGTTCCTTTTAATGGTACTAATAGAAATACTAAAGCTTCTTTTGCTTCTACTTCATTATTTTCTAAAGACACAGCATTACCATAATCACCAAATCCTATATATTTGTGTTTCTCTCCACTCCATGTAATTTGTTGTTTAATTGCCATCGAATCAAATATAAAGCAACAATCCTTTTCTTTTTCATCCAATCCATTGAGAGCTTGTAATACTTTTTTTGTTGAAATCCAGGTTCTATATTTACACTAGACATCCAGTTTCGCATGGATGATGGATGTGGTAATGCGAAAATTGTTCTAAAAAAATAATTTTATTAAAAATAATATTTTAATAGCAATAATTTTAAATATATTTTTTTATTTGCATGTTTGATGATAAGGTCATAAATAATGTATAAAAAAATAGCTTCGCAGGTATTTTAAGAAAACAATAGATTTGCAGATAGCACATTTAATAATAGTGCACACACATGTATAACAAATAAAGTAACAAAATGTTGTTAAAACATTTGTAAATGAGTATTACTAATTAAGTATTGAAAAACATGCAAGTAATTATCATTAAATAGCTTTATAAGGATGTATTATATTAACAGTCATGCAATACATTACATTAATTCAATTACGCTTAACACATTCCAGATAGCACATAATCCTGTCATATACATATTCTATATGAATACATCAATTATATTTAAAAAACGTATTACATATGAAACAAACGTGTGCAATATTTTTTCTATTAAAATTACAATGTGAAGTTTTTTCTATTAAAATTACAATGGTGTTTACGATAATTCGAGTTGGAGTTAGTACGAGTTAGTTTCACTAGGGCCGAAAAATATGATAGGCATAAGCATGTAGTATTTTCATGATTTATGACAACTCAACGCTGTCTGATAAATCGAGTAGAGTAGAGTTAGGGTAGTATAGTGTATAGTATATGTATAAGAATTAACAGTATCAGATCACATAGTTTCGTAAAATATGTAACAATAATATTACGAAACAATGATTTATTATATTTTAGAAAAATTAGAAGCACTAAATTAAATTATGAAAAAGTATCATGTATTTGTGAAATATTCAATAATAATAGGTTAATAATAGGTTAGAAGAATTGTTTTCTACTTTTGGATATTTCACAAATACATGATACCTTTTTATAATTTAATTTAGAGCTTCTAATTTTTCTAAAACAACTCATGTAACAACTCATTGTTTCGTAATATTATTGTTATATATTTTACGAAACTATGTTACCTGATACTGTTAATTCTTATACATATACTATCCGCTATACTACCCTAACTCTACTCTACTCTACTCTACTCGATTTATCGGACAGCATTGAGTTGTAATGAATCATGAAAATACTAGATGCTTGTGACTATCATATTTTTCAGCCCTAGTGAAACTAACTCGTACTAACTCCAACTCGAATTATCGTAAACACCTAATGAATAAATATCTATACATAAAACATGCAAATATTTATGTAAAGAATTAAAGATATGAAAAAATTAAGAAAAAATAGAAGCAAACATCATGCTGATCTGCAAAACTCATAAGCTTTAGGAGAATGATAATGTAAGGTCAAGGCAAACCTTTTTATATCCTCAGAGTAACGTCTTCCTTGTTGTTTATTTTTATTTTCTTGATTATTTTTAAATATTTGAGCAAATACACAACCCAAATCAGAACTTTACATGTCATATGTTTCATTACTTATTGTTTTTGATTCTTTTAATTGATGCATTAAGTTATCAATCCGTATGTTTTTTCGGCTTGTTTTTCTATTCAATAATTTCAGTTTCTTTTTTTCTAAAACAAGTTTTTCTTTCCAATTATTTTTCTCTTTTTCTATTAGACTTTTGAACATATTTGCTTGATTGTTTAATTGTCTTTCATAATCTTGTCTCAAGGAACTGATTATTGCTTTAAGTTCCTTATTTTCATTTTCCAATTTACAATATTTTATGTTTGTTCTTTGTAATGTATCTGTAGATAGATGTTTTTGAGATTCTGTTAAGTCTAAAATAAAATACATAATTTGCATTACAAAAATTAATAAAAATATATAATAATAACGTCAATAAAAGATTATCAAATTTAATTATGTATGCTTTCTATATAAAAAAAATAATATAAGTAAATAATTTTCTAATTTTCAATTAATGTATATTATATTTAATTATTTTTTTACCTGACTGCATCATGTGCATTACATCAGATATATTACATTGTGCAGTGCTAGCAGTATCTACTTCATGTAAAATTTTAAGATTTACGTTGCAATCATTTGGATCTAATATAAATAAAAATAAATATATAATTATTAAATAATTTTCTGATTTATGTAATTGTATATAATTGTTAATATACTTACTCGAATCTTCATTAAAACTTTAATATAAATTTTAAGTAGTATAATATCTGTTTTCAATCTTTTCACTTTTGATGTTTTGGAAAAATCTGTATCGTTAAAATGTATTTGGCAAATGCGGTTTGCTGATGTTGGTGTCCAATTTTTCCTACCAATTGCTATCCAGCGTTCCAATAAATTTGGTATATCCAGAGGAAATCTAAATTATTTAACATTAATATTAATACATTTAGAATTGTTTGTAATTAAAAGATATACACATGGCAGCGTCACAGCAATATAATTCTACCATATATTTTATTTTTATTAAATAATACTTAAAGAATACTTACTTAAAAAAAGAGATTTTTTCATTTTTTTCTCCATTAGTTGTTACTGTGCTTTCGCACTGTACGACAGCATATTTCAGTAGCATTTTTCTCCTTACTTTAATTTGTATCATGCATTTATATCACTTATCTCACACAAAATATTACATGCACACGTGGTTTTTTCACAGAAGCCATTAAAGGTTAGAATAGGTTAAAATAACTGTATTATGGAGCTACACTGATTATATATCTATCACGTTGCTTCTGCGCATGTGCACAATGAGATACTTTATTACGTGGTTTTTGGGGCCATTTTATTTAAGCGAAATTTGGGGAGTTAGCAGTCTAGTAATATATAGAATTCAATTTTCCTCTTTTTTTCGTATAGCTTTTTCTTTTTATTTTTTATCTAAATGGGCTTCTTTAAAACTTTTTTCAAAATGGCCGCTTACAACTCAAATGAAATCGTTGATATTATTCTTGTGCTTGGTGAAGCTGGACGAAATTATTGTAGAGCAGAAAGATCAGTGATCGGTCTTGACATAATTTTCAAGTTCCATAATTCGGAAAGTACTTAATGAAACGTAACTTTATTATAGTGCTTTGGAAAGCTCTTATAATAAGCTGCAAGAATATGTAATAAAAAATAAGGATTTCCGTTTAAAAAAACATTAATGATCTTGTCCTGATTTTGACAAGGTCACTCAAAATCAAGTTCATATTTTCATCTTATGTCCCCTTTCAAGCCATGCAACTTTCGTTGGAAAAATTTTTCAATAAAATCATCGATTCGCTAGATAATCGACCATATCACTTAAAGTAAATCCTGTATATACAGGGTTTTATACACAGGGTGAATCATTTTAGTCGAACCAGGCAAATGTCTCAAAAAATGGAAGATACGGAAAAATATTTAAAAAAAGTTGTATGTTTCGGTGGGGGACATAAATCGATGCAATTGGCTTGACCTTGAATGATCGTTTGAAAGGCACGTGAAGGTCATCTTCAATTTCTTAAATGGAAACCTCCACTTTTCATTGCATATTCTTGTAGCTTATCTTGAGAGTTTTCCAAAACACTACAATAAAATATTTTTTTATTAAGTATTTTTCGAGTTAAAAGGCTTCAAAATTACAATACTGTTCCCATTAGCATTGGTACCCAAGGTGTTCGACCGACGGCTGAAACCTTTTGAATGTTGTTCAGGGCTATGACCTTGACAACATTTGTCAAATCAACTCGAAAGATATTTAATGAAAAAATACTTTATTATAGTGTTTTGGAAAGTTCTCGAAGTAAGCTACAAGAATATGCAATGAAAAGTGGAGATTCCATTTAAGAAATTGAAGGTGATCTTCATGTGACTTTCAAACAACTATCCAGGGTCAAGTCAATTGCACCATCTTATGTCCACCTCCGAACCATACAATTTTTGTTTGAAATATTTTTCGAGATATTTACCTGATTTGATTAAAATGACTCCTCTCTGTATATAGGGTGTAAAAAATTAGACCGACAAACTTTGAGGGGAAATAGAGGACATAAAAACTGTAACGATCGGCATAAGCAATCGTTACTAGTCGTATATAAGAAACGCATAAGACCGCGAATAAAGGAAATGAGAGAGGACGGCGTGTCCTCTCAAAGGTAAACAGACCGACCACCGAACAACCACGGTAAACAGCGAATCAAGCGTGATTCGCAATATATAAAACGCCGCGGATTGTAATCAAGAGAGATCCGATTTACCGCTCTTTTCGAGAGAATCAGTCTCCGATTCTCCGCTTTCGAAAAGAGATCCGCAGATACCGTTCCTGGCAGCTTTCTGTTCACGGATTCGTGACTAAAAGCACTCCGCCGTCGACTCCCGGATTCGGGATATCGAAATTGCTCTAGATACCGTTCCTGGCAGCTTTCTGCTCATGGATTCGTGACTGAAAGCATTCCGCCGTCGACTCACGGATTCGTGATATCGACATTGTTCCAGCTACCGTTCCAGGCAGCTTTCTGCTCACGGATTCGTGACTGAAAGCACTCCGCCGTCGACTCACGGATTCGTGATATCGACATTGTTCTATCTACCGCTCCTAGTGGATTTCTGTTCGCGGATTCGCGACTGAGGTCACTCCGTCGTCGGCTTATGGATTCGTGACGACGACACTGATAAACTCCGCTATCCTCCGCTCCATTGAATTCCAGGACCACCGAAGGGCTTGGAATCGACATCCGGGAAGGGCGCTCAACGCACTTTCCGCACCGCAAACCGGATCTCGCCTTCGCTTTAGCGCAAGCGAGATTACAACGTACCGCGTGCGAACTCGTCATCATCGATTCGAGGTTACGCTTCGATGCAGCGTAGCTTCGACACCGCGTATTCAGGATCGGCGTAAGAATCACACTGTAGTCGCCTCGCAAGGACGCGAGACGATCCCCGTGATAATCGTAAGCGATCTCCAGAAGGGAGATCGGACGGACTCCGATACCGCGACGCATAGGCGCGTCCGCGGCACTGTCTTATCGCATCCACAATCGTGTTAGAACGAGCCGAGCACATTCGATTACAAAGAAAACTTCGAGAGCTAAAGTCCCGTGTACGAGGACCGACGGCCGCACCGCATACACTGAACCAAATCAAATTTCTGCGATAGGAGATCGAAGGTATCGCCGCTAAGGCAATACCCCGCGTGTAGCTACGCTGCAGTCGCACCGACGTCAACACTGTACTATTTCGAAGCGTAGTTAAAATCACCGCAAGAAATTGTCAACCGCGATTAAAGAGGCAAGACGTCGAAAGAAACGTCAACAAGCTAAACTCGCGAATACGCGACACTTCCATCGTCCGCGTCCCGCGCACCGCGCCTCACATTTCGCGAGCCGTCGTCTAAACAAGCTTCTGATAGGCGATACACAAACGACCAAAACTAACGGCGTCAACACGCATTATTTGATATATACAGGGTGCGGCGCCAAAATCCGAACAAATTATACATTTTTTCTAAACATATTTTTTATTGCAAAAACGAAAAGGTTTACAAAAATTTTTTAACCACATTATTTGTAAGGCCATAAAGAATACATTTACTCAATTTATCTCCCGCTTGCTTGAATGACCGCCTCCATTCTCGGTTTGAAGCGTGCGCAGGCGCACTTTAATGTATTACGGTCCATATCGGTGAATGCCGCTTCAATAACGGCTCTCAATGATGCGACGTTTGGATGTCTGGACTTGTTCATGACCCTTTCAACTACGCTCCATACATAGAAGTCCAAAGGATTTAAATCTGGGCTGTTGGGAGGCCAGAATTCTTTCGACCAAAACATGTCGACGTTGTCCGACAACCAATTTTACACCAAATGACTTGTGTGCGCGGGTGCACCGTCCTGCTGGAAAACATACGGCTTTGCAAACGACACAGTTTCCATCCACGGCTTCACTACATTTGTCAGAACACGCAAATAAACTTCTTTTGTGACATTTTCCCATTTGTTAAAGAAATGCGGTGGCATGATATCACCCTCACTGGATAATGTTGCAAAACCTTCGTTGCACTTCTTCGACTCATTGTACTTTGCGATGACATCATACACAGTCGATCTCGGGTACCCGAAAAACCGAATGATTTCTGTCGCCCAGCGTGAACACTTTTGATAATCGCGGCTCTTCGGTTATACTCCGCACTTGGCTTCAACATTGCGACTGTTTCGAGGTTATGATGATTTAGTACATGCGTCAAGCTATTTGAACGCTAATCGCGACATCTACCAGTGATATAGAACGGCGAGAATTTCAAATTGAATTTTGTCCGGATTTTGGCGCCGCACCATGTATATATTGTAATCAGCATCAGCTCATTATTTAAATATATTGTTCATTTTTGTTATTGAGAACACTGTTTCTAAATTATTCCGCCTATCACGAACCCGAACCGACGAGCGATCCGAAACGCGACGCATCGCGGTTACAAAACAAACATATTTTGTTAATAATGTTTTTCTTTACGACGCTTCGTTTTAATACTACATGGTACAAAATAGGAATTTTATGATTTTAATAAAAACAAACATATAAGTGGAAATATTAAATTTATTTCGATTACACATATATATTTTAAACTTCAAAAAACAATAAACAAAAGAACGGAACAAAAATGCGCAACTGATTAACTCAATTTATAATAAGTGTTTAAAAATTCCTCCATTTGCTTCAACACAAAAATGACATCGTCGAAACATTG
>NW_022639675.1:421743-431284 GCF_010583005.1 Odontomachus brunneus
TGGTACAAAATAGGAATTTTATGATTTTAATAAAAACAAACATATAAGTGGAAATATTAAATTTATTTCGATTACACATATATATTTTAAACTTCAAAAAACAATAAACAAAAGAACGGAACAAAAATGCGCAACTGATTAACTCAATTTATAATAAGTGTTTAAAAATTCCTCCATTTGCTTCAACACAAAAATGACATCGTCGAAACATTGATTGTCTCACACTCTCGAAGACTGCAGGAATATTCTGAACCTGATGTGCTGCAGCAGTAATTCAGGCTACCAATGCTGCAATTTTCTTTCAGTGGAACACTTAGAATCAGCAAAAAACTTAGAATTTCAGAAAGATAAGTGTCAGACATTTTATGATTTTAATATTTAAAATTATGTGATATTGAATTATAGGATTTGGAGTTATGGGGTGTAGGGTTATTGGGTTATTGGAGGTTATTGAGTTATCAGGTGTTATAAGGTTATTAAATTTATGTCCCATACAGCAGAGATGTCCAAAATATATTACAGGGATATCCTAAACATATATTTGGGATATGCGATATCTTCAAGATATCCTTATGATATATTTACGACGTTCCTGCTGTGTGAGGTAAGTGTTAAAAGGATTTCAGGATATTAAGATAAATGTCAAACATTTCATGATTTTAAAATTAAATTCTGCTTCTCTTTTAATAGGTGTCTCATAAATAAGAGTTTTCATATGCCCCCATAAAAAAAAGCGAAGATAAATTTGGTGACCAGGGAGGCCATGCGATAGGACCTCTTCGACCTATCCAGCGTTCATTAAATCTTTGGTCCAAGTAATTGTGAGCAGTAGTACCAAAATGGGCAGGAGCTCCATCGTGTTGGAACCACATTTGCCTTCTTGTGATAAGTGGCACGTCTTCCATGAGTTCTGCCAAACCTTTCTCGAGAAAACTACGATAAATATTGCCATTTAATCGTAAAGATTGTAACGCTATTTCGCGTTCGGTGCGGGATAAGCTGTGGTCCGGGTTTGGGCAGATGTAAATAAGTGTGAAGACAGTGGAGTAGATATTAAGATGATGTCTATTCTACGTTAGATGGCTATTTACACTGAGTATGTACAACTTTGTCTCGACGTCGTTGGCCTAACGTTCGAGTTTTTGTGTTCGACGTGCGAGCGTGTTGACGTTTGCTGTGGCTGATATCGTGTCGCCGGGGCCGCTGGCGGCCGCGGGACGCGTCGATTGTCTCGCGCTTGCGACGAGATGTTGACGCTTGGATCTTTAATTTCGGTCGCGCGATGAGATTGCGGGATGCGTCGGCGTTTGGCGGAGCGGTCGAGCGCTGTAATGGTGTGCCGCGGAGGACGGTTCTCCGGGGCGACGCACACTGGGGAACTCCATGTTTGTTGTTTCAAAATTGACTACAGGTCTCAAATCTCAACCAAATGCAACGATTTTTATCTTGAAATACTCGTTATTAAATTACAAAGAAGATCTCTAAGGCCGATTAAAAAAAAAAACTGTAACCCTATACCCCATAACCCCAAATTCCATAACTCAATATTACACAATCTTAAATTTTAAAATCATGAAATGTTTGATACATTATCCTAATAACCTGAAATCCCTTTAACACTTATGTAAATTCAATAACCTCATAACCCCCATTAACTCAATAACCTCCAATAACCCAATAATCCTACACTCCATAACCCCAAATTCCATAACTCAATATCACACAATCTTAAATTTTAAAATCGTTAAATGTTTGACACACTTATCCTAATAATCTGAAATCCCTTTAACACTTATGTAAATTCAATAACCCTATAAAGCCATTAACTCAATAACCTCCAATAACCCAATAACCCTACATCCCATAGCCTCAAATCCCACAACTCAATATCACACAATCTTTAATTTTAAAATCATGAAATGTTTGACATTTATCTTAATATCCTGAAATCCTTTTAACACTTACCTCACACAGCAGCAACGTCGTAAATATATCATAAGGATATCTTGAAGATATCGCATATCCCAAATATATATTTAGGATATCCCTGTGATATATTTTGGACACCTCTGCTGTATGGGACATAAATTTAATAACCCCATAACACCTGATAACTCAATAACCTCCAATAACCCAATAACCCTACACCCCATAACCCTAAATCCTATAACTCAATATCACATAATTTTAAATTTTAAAATCATAAAATGTCTGACACTTATCTTTCTGAAATTCTATATTTTTTGCTGATTCTAAGTGTTCCACTGAAAGAAAATCATTTGGCTCTAGTTTCAAAATATCAATTTATGAATAGACATTCTAATAATATCTGCATAAGTAAACAACAGAATTATTTGTAAAGGTTAATTAGACATTTAATTAAAATTACAATAAATTCCAACAATAAGTTTTATTTTAATATTCATCTTGTAAAATATATACCTAAAATAATGATAGTTGGTGGAATTCCTTTTTTTATAATAATTATATCTTTATTCACTGTTCATTTTCACTTATTTTTTAATTAATAGGAATTAATAGATTTTATTATTATCTTTAAAAAAGACAATATTACTTCTTTCCGTCAGCATTTTGTATATATTTTTTTATATTAATATAATATAATGATACGTTCACATTTCTTTAACTATATGTTTTCATTTTTCCAGAGATAATATAGAATTCCTTTTACTTTTCTGATATTTTGGGATTGATAATTGTATAATTATCAAATTTAGTAAATCTCTTTTATTTTTCTCCATAGTCATATTCTAAACGGAAGCAATTTCGTCGAAGGTTTATATATTCACAACAACAATTATGGATAGCATACAAATTCCTAAACATTTATTATGTGAAATACTTTTTAATTTAGGAAAACAGGATACAAATGCGAGATCCTTAGTAATCTCCATTAAAAGTAAATATGATCTCAATGCTGAACAGTAGAGTAGTTTAGAAAAGCTAATCGATAGTTTATTTATTCCAATATTTAAATCAAAATTAAATCAAGTTTGTAATAATGAAGCTCGATTTAGAAAAGTGAATTCAAATTGGCTAGCTACAGATTTTAATGTCTTCTTTAACAAAAATGAAAAACGTGGAAGGCCATCAGTATCTTTTGATGAGAGTTCAAAGTCTACAAAATTTCGAAAATTTCAATGTATGCTTGATAGTTACTCTTCAGAGGAAATCAAAGAAGCGTTTTTTAAAAGCTTAAGAGATTCTGATAAAAAGCATTTAATTAAACAAATAAAAAATCTTTTGAGTTATACTGATGATGATGACGATGAGAAGGAAATTATTTCATTTACTGAAGATGAGTGTATTGCTTTTATTGAAAACATTAAGCTTTCGAAGTTGCAATATGACACTCTCAGAATGCGTCTCATAGCAAAGAATGTTAATATTCTTATGTCTTTTAAAAGTTTGTCATCTGCAAGAGAAAGATGTTACCCTTTAACAACTAGTATTATTATCACTGAGAAATACGTGCGTATAAGTTTGCAGGAATTGCTAAATCATACTTGTTCTCGTATTATGCAAATTGAAGATGTTTTAAATGTACTAAGAGATTTAAAGACACAACGATGTTTGACTCTGACTTCTAAATGGGGCTATGACGGAGCATTCGATCAAAGTGAATATACGCAGAAATTTAAAGATGAAACAATATTCATGATATCCATGGTTCCACTAACTTTGGAACTACATGGTACCTATGGCCAAACCACAGTTCTCAGCCTTTTTTGTTTAGGCAGAGGAAATACTTTACGTACACCCCTGGGAAATACGGGACTTTCCCAGGGGTAGTGTGGAACTCCCCCCCCCCGGAGCTAACCGTCCAGGGAGGGGGGGCCTACCCACTAAAACTTATGCCGAGCCCCTTGCGGCTATTGCAAGGGCATCCCGGGAACCGCTTGCGCATTACTTCCGGGACGCCCTCAGCCGCTGGGCGGGGAAAACCTAAACCCCGCCCCCTTCCCTGGCCAAGAGGGATAATTTCCTCCCGGCCCGCTGTTCCAATCCTCCATGACCGGACGTGGGCCCCCCCGTCCGGTCAAACCTCACCTGTAGGGGCGCTATTGGCCGGGTCCAGTCCCGTCCGGACCCGGCCCGCCCCTACGCTCCCGACCGAGGTTGCGGGTTGAGTTCCCCTCCGCCCCCCTCGGTCAGAAGCCTCCTGGCTCTGGGAGGAGGGTGAGCGGCCTGAGATTCCGCCCTTGCGAACCGGCCGCTCTGCTCCTCTTCCGGAGGCACCTGGTCTGACTTCTTGTCACGGGAGGGGAGTCGCGCCCTGCGACGCGTTTCTCCCGCCCGACCAAGCGCCTCTTATCTCCCCTAGGCCGGGCCTTCCGTTGATCAGAAGGGCCCGGCGGCACTATAGGGGGCGGCGGCGCACCCTCAGGTAGAACGCCAGCGGTGACGTCCCCTCCCTGCCCACGGGTGCGCCGCCCTTCGATCCTACGCTGATTCGAGGGCAGGTGAGGCGCCGCTCTTCTTCTGCGGCACCTCACACCATCCCGGAAGGCGACTTCGCCCCGCCGCTCTTTCTCCGACTCCTCCTTCTGTGACACGACTACGTCACAGAAGGAGGTGACGGCGGACCAGCCCTCATCTCTCCCAAGCATGGCCTTGATAAGGACCGGGGGAGAGAGGTCCGTTCCCACCACATCAATTAGGACTCGGCGCTCCACAACTCAAGAGAGGAATTCCTCCAGGGTGTGCTGCGCCGAGATCACCTCAGCACCACAGTGGTGGCAGCAGGAGTTAGGCTCCCTACCAATTCTGTGCAGGTACTCACCGAAGCATCCATGTCCGGTGAGTACCTGCGTTGTCCGGAAGGACAGCTCTCCGCGGGCCCTGTCTACCCACTCTTGTAGACAGGGCCGGATGGCCTCGGCGACCTTTGTTCCTGATCGGCCCGTCGCCTCCTCCAGGTATATGCTCCACCTTAGGAAGAGGCGTTGACGGGCCTGCAGTTTCGCCATTCCAATGGCCCTGGCCAGATGTTCGAGGTCTCCTCCGGCACGGAGCCCCTTGATACGCCGATAAATCTCGGCGTGCATCTGTGCAAGGAGCCCCAGCGGGGGGAGACCGGCCAGGGCCGTGGCGGCCATATGCAACGTCGTCCTATAGGCCCGGGCGAGGCGAATGGCGACCCACCGCTGTGCGCGGTATATCAGCGCAATGATACGCTGGTTGGTCGCCATCGCGCTCGCCCAGACCGGAGCCCCGTACAGAGCCATGGACTGGACGACGCCAGCATACAGATGCCGTGCCTTCCTTTTTGGGCCGCCGAGGTTGGGCAGGAGGCCACCCTGCCCAACTTGGGGGCCAGAATCTCGAAATGCTTCTGGAACCCCCATTTACCATCCAAGACGAGTCCCAGATATTTTATCGTGGGACCCGTCTTCACGGAGACACCGTCGATCCGGACTCGGGCCTCAGGCGATCCCTTCCTGGAGCCATGTATAAACATGAGCTCGGATTTGAGGGGAGTCACCTTGAGGTCCATCCTGTTTAGAGAGCCTATCACTTGGTCCACCGCCAAACGTCCCATTTTTAGGGCGTTTCGCCAGCCCCTGTCCCCGGCCAGCACCATAGTGTCGTCCGCGTAATAAACGACGGTGCAGCCGAGAAGGAGGGCAAGGCGGAGAACTTAGTCTTACGCAATGTTCCATAATAGGGGTCCTAATACTGACCCCTGAGGAACACCGCGGTAGACCACCCTTCCGCACTGGAATTCCGCTTTATTGCGGAACTCCAGGCTTCTATCCCGGAAGTAGTATCTAATAATTGAGACCAGGTGGGGAGCGATCTTAAAATGAGCTAAGCCCGTCTCATCCTGGTCCCAGAGGAGGGAGTTGAAGGCGTTGGCGATGTCTAAGGACACCGCCAACACAACTCCCCCCCCCTCACAACGGTCTCCGAAAGGGACCGAACGCGTAAGATCGCGTCCACGCTCGACCGTGCCTCCCGGAAGCCGTATTACTCTTCGTTGAGCGTTGGACTACTCCGGAATAGCTGTTCGACGAGGCGGGCGTGTATTATCCTTTCGAACAATTTGCCCGCTTCGTGCAAAAGGCATATCGGCCTATATGCGGAAGGGCTGTCCTCCAACTTGCCCCCCTTTCTGAAGAGGACCAAATTGGCTCTCTTCCAGGGGCTTGGGAACACCCCGGTCTTCATACAGGAGGTTAAGAGTGGTGTTACGCGACTCTTCACCTTCGCCTCCTTCATCGCCAGGACCCACACTGTGCCTGGGATACCGTCAGCGCCCGGCGCCCTTTTCTTGGCGCCGAGCTTCCTGACGGCCCTGTCCATCTCCGCCTCGGTGACCCCGACCGACTCTTCCTTTTCGTCAGAGGGGGGGGGCCTCGTAGGGGGGAATACAAGCTTCCCCCCATGGAAAGAGGACCTCGACCACCTCATCGAGGAAGTTGGTGTCCAGGGACGCCGTTGGAGGGGGCATCCAGTTGCGCAAACGTCTCATCACGATGTGATAGGGGCGCCCCCATGGGTCCCTATCGATGGTGAAAACCAGGTCATCCCAGACACGGGCCTTGGCCGTAAAGATGGCCGCCTTGAGGGCGCCCCGCTTTTCGCCGTACGCCTTCCGGCGGCCACCCTGCCTGCACTGTCCCTTCCCCGCCGGTCCATTTCCCGTCTGGCTCGGCTGGCGGAGCGCCGAAGTTCGGCGATCTTCGCCGACCACCAGTACACGGACCGGCGGGGATGCGGCCGGGATCGGGGCATGGCGGCATCACACGCCGCCGTCACAACTCCCACGATTCCGGCCGCCTCAGCCTCAATGGCGGCTCGAGTCCCCGGTGCGGGGCCCGGGTCCGTCCATGTGGCCGCCGTTAGGGCGGCCGCCAACTTGTCGCGGTCAAGCTTACTGACGGCTTACCATGGTGGTCGAGCGCCCCCTGGCCGCGCCTTAGGAGCACCTCCTCGGGGGTGGCGACTAGTCGGACCACGATGTACCCGAAAGGTTTTCACCCCTGGTCACCACCCGCCAATTCTGAATTAGTCGGGCCGCCTGGGGAGACGCTAGCGTGACGTCGATCACTGATCTCCCCCGCGGCCCGACAAAGGTACTCCTCCGGCCCCTGTTGATTATACAGAGACCGTGAGACGCGACCCATTCCTCCATTACCTCGCCCCTTCGGCACCTGGCCGAGGACCCCTACAACGCCGATTTGGCATTGAAGTCCCCGGCCACCAGGACCGGCTTTTGGGGGCGCCTCGACATGAGATCCCCCAGCCGGTCCAAAAGGTGCTCGAAGTGGGCGAGGTCCCACAAGGGTGGGGCGTATACTCCGACCACATCTAGGGCCCCCCCACTCGACTGCTCCCCCCTCTCCACGAGGGAGATTGGGGGGGAGGCCTCGCACTCCTGGTGAAAGATCGCCACCAAGCATTTCCCACCCCGCCCCTCAACGTCACCTATTATGGCTGGGTGACTCCCGGGGACGGAGTAAGGCTCGGCAGCGATCCCCTATCCGCAACCGCGCTCGCGGAGGGACTACATGTTCCTGAGCTCCGCGAGCGCGGTTGAGGTTCGCCTGGAGGAGGCGGGTAGCCATTACGGCTGTTCTCCGCACTCCTCCGGGCCTTCCACTACCTTTTTCGCGGGAGTGGGTCCCTTTTTGGGGCACTCCCTCTCCCACGAAACTACTCTCTTCCCAGCCCCGGCTCCCCGCGGAACCCTTTGCTCCTTTGGAGCTGGGCCCGCCGGAGCTGCGGGTTGAGGAGCCTCTCCCCCCGGTTTCGAGGGGAGGCTTCCTTGTCTTCTCAGGGGGAGAGGTGGGAGGAGAATCAGAGACCTTACGCCTCCTCCTCCGACTCTTTCTCTCCTTGCCCCGCTTCGTCATTTGGCAAGCGGAGCCTCCCACTCTGTAGCCACAGGGCTGCCCGGCGTCGCGACACACTGGGCATGTCGCCGGCGCGTCGCATGCCGCGGCCCTGTGGCCTGCCGAGCTGCAGTGGTAACAAAGACCACTGCGGTCGGCCTTACTTTTACAGGAGGCCCTAACATGGCCCCACTCCAGGCACTTAAAACACTGGAGGGGGCGTCTGCTTAAGGCCTCCACGCGGACGGAGGACCACCCTACCTTGAGGCGTCCTCCGTCCGTAACCTTCTTGGCGACCGCAAGGGGACACTGTATCCACAGCGTCCCCATGCGGTCGGATCCAGGGCGGATCTCCCCGGCCTTTATGTCTCCTGGCCCGCAGCCCCCGACGGCGGCTACCGCGGATACCACATCTTCCACGGTGACCGACTCGTTGAGGTCTCGGACCCGAATGTCGGCCTTCTTCACCGGACGCGTAATCCGGACGTCCTTCTTGTCGACGAAGAGGGTCGACATCTTCCCAGCTAGGGCATCAGCCCTGGTGTGTTCCTCGGGACCGGGGATCTCCAGGAGGAGGGCACCTGTTGTGGCCCTCCTCGTACGGATCTCTCCGATCCCGAGCTCCTTCAGGTCGATCTGGCCCCGCCGCATCACCTCCGCGTAGCTGCCCTCGGGGCAGCTCACCGTTAACGCGGCGGCGCGCGGGGCCTTGGGGAGTGTGGGTTTATCATCCCCCCCGACTTGGGGAGCCTTCGCTACCTTTTTTCCGCTCCCCTTAGCCGCGGCGCCCTGTTGGGACCGCGGCTTTGAGGGTGTGGGTTGGGGTGGGTTTTTGCCCCCTTTGTGCCCTTCCCTTCCCTCCTCCCCACTACCCAGAACCATGTATCGGTCCCAGGGGAAGGGGGAGGGAGGATTGAAGACTCCCACGAACCGCGCATTTGCAGTCCGATCTTGGGGGGGCGTAACCCTCAGCCTGGTTCAACCAGATGCTGTCGACCAATAAGCTTTGAATATGCAAAGGAAACCTTAGAAAAAACTATTGCTGAGATAAATATTATTCAAGCTGAAATTAAATCATTACTACCAACAGACATTCAGACAAATTTTGGTAAATTCAAAATTGATCATGACATGAAACTAACCATGATAGACGGGAAGTTTGTCAGGCTATAACAGCCACAGCTTCGTCTGCATCGTGTACGATATGTGGAGCTACCCCTTCAGAAATGAATGATTTGAGAAAATTAACCCAGAAATCTGAAAATAAGGAAAATTTTGAATACGGACTTTCAACTCTTCATGCCTGGATTCGGTTTATGGTATGTATACACCACATAGTTTACAGGTTAGAATTTCAGAAATAGTCAGCGAGAACAGATAAACACAAAAAGCAAATGAAGAAAACTAAGGAAAGGATTCAGAAAGAATTCAGAACGAGAACTGGTCTCCTCATTGATTATCCTAAACAAGGCTTAGGAAATTCAAATGATGGAAATACTGCAAGACGATTTTTTCGGGACCCAGCATCAGAAATTACTAGTGTTGATCAACAATTAATTTATAAATTTTCACTTATCCTGCAAACTCTTGCATGTGGTATGAGAGTAGATGCTGAAAAGTTTGAGGAGTATACAAGGACAACACGTATTCTGTACTTAAATCTGTATGAATGGTTCTACATG
>NW_022639675.1:438121-439130 GCF_010583005.1 Odontomachus brunneus
GCCGGGGGCCGGTATTGGGCATAACCGCCTGGTACCGGTTTCCCCTCTCCCCTACCGGCCGTGGCGGGGGTGCGCGGGGGCGCACCCTCCTTCATTGCGGCTCGGGAGGGAGGCGGCGCGGTGTAGGGTCGCACCGCGCCGCTGCCAGTAGGCACCACGACCGGGGGTGACCTTACCCACCCTCGGTCACGTTGGTTTGGGAGACCCACCTCCCACTACCATCGGGAGGAGCGCGGCGAGAGGTGTTGTGTCCGCCTCTCGCCGCGCAACGAGGCAAGTGTGGCCTCACGGCAGGGAGGGGGGAGCGACTGGGGAGGGGCTTTGTCCCCGCCGCTTTTCCCCCCAGGGTACGGAGCGCAATAGCGCTGGCGCGGGGTGGCCCCCCGAAGAATGCCGAAAGGTGATGCCAGGGGGTCGCCCTACTTGCGCGGTGAAGGACACACTCAGGGGTTTTTAGTGGGTATACCTCCTCCTCTCCTTTAGAGAGGGGAAAGACCTCTCCAGGTCTCCGGGGGATGCGTAATGCATTTTCCCCTGAGTTATCAAAAAAAAAAAAAGGAAGAACTTCGGCTTCGACCCGACTTTCTCGCGAACTTGATTGATTCGATACCTAATCGATTCAATCAAGTTATCGATTGTGCCGGATATTGGACTGACTATTGACTATCGACCTCAACTGCTTCGACACAAAAATCGGCCCTTCTGAGGGCCACTAAATTTTATAACGATGGAACGATTTCCATCCTATATAACAAGGTTTTTTTGAGTTAGCTGTACTTTATCATCATCTCGTGCAGTGATAGCCACTGTACGTGAGTATTTACGGCGGTCACTCGCTGTGTCCTGTATCTCAGTAAACTTCCCTTGTATATACCGACAGTCGTCGCGGGTGTGCCCGTTCCTTTTGCAATATGTGCAATACTTGTTTGTTGAGTTTATACGCGTCGGCGCTTCGGGTTTGGGTAAAGTGAATCGGTTTCCGTATCGGCTACTACGGCATTCGCGCCCC
>NW_022639675.1:439140-443380 GCF_010583005.1 Odontomachus brunneus
AGGTTTAAGTAAAGTGAATCGGTTTCCGTATCGGCTATTACGGCATTCGCGCCCCTGATGTCCCAGTTTTCCGCATTTTTGGCATAGTATTGTGGGGACATTTCTAGAGTTTGCTAAAGAATTTCGACTATACCTGTTTGGTTCATACGTTCGTATAGGGACTTCGTGAGTTCCCCTGATTTTTTCTTCCTCTACTGCTCAGGCTATTGCTTCAATTAAAGTCGCGGGTGCGCGAGATCGGACTATTGTTTGTAACCGATCATTCAATCCCAGCTGATAATTAATCAAGGCTAGTGATTTAAAAAAAAGATGTATGCCGAGTTTCTGTACGGGAGAATAGCTATTCCCCTCTGTGCCTGCCTCGAATAGTTCTGTGGTTAGTTTTTCCGTACGGTTTCCGTAAACTCTTGCATCTTCTCCGGGCTTCTGACGCAAGTTATTGAAATCGCGGAGTAATCGCGTTATTGATTTTTTTCTTCATAAAACATGCCTCCAATACTTTTTTCAGAATCTTGAACGAATCGATGTCTCGATTTTTGACCTCAGTTAAAGCGATGCCTTTTATCTTGGTGCAAATTATCGCTCGGGTTAATACTGATTCGTCGGCTGGATGAATTAATTCGAAAGCATATTCGCACGCCGTTAAGAATTCGATTAACTTATCGTCTTGCGTGCCAGTAAAAATAGGAATCTTGCGCGTTTCCCTGCGTCGGGACCGTTCCTCATTAATTGGGAGTCTCCCGTCCATGTTTTGATCATGGTGACCTAGTCTTCGCTCGCTCGAACGGGGTTGCTCTATTCCTACTGCATTATTCCTCACGTTGTGTGGATCAGCTCCGTGAATGTCAGTTACTCTAGCTGCATGCGTGTATATGGTATCCCGTAATTCTTCTATTCGTGCCAACAGCTGTTCGTTTATAGTGCTATAGGGTTATAGTGTTATCTTGGTCTTGCTGTATTCTACTAGGACCAGGTTGAGTTTCGCCCGTGTTATTTTCCGCGGCGTATAGAATTTCGTCGCGTTGCCCGGTGGCCATTTCGTCAATCGGGTCGAAGACACTGCTGTCGTATGATAATAGTAACTCTCCCCTTTGTGATCCGCTACTAATAGTACTATTCAAAGAGTGAAGTCTCGTACGTCGGGTAAGTTGTACGTCAGGTAATATGCTATGATCTATTTCACCGAATGGAATTTCACGTTCGGTGGTTACGCGTGTTGGTATTTCGTTTTCGCTTGTGCCTAAGTAATCTAGTACGCGGCGCACGAATTCTAGAGTTTCGCAAGTTTCTTCTAACGCTAGCAATTGTTTGGTTAGGATTCGATAGACGTTCATTAGTTAATCTACCAGGCGCGCTATGTAACCACGATTGATTCGGTATAGTATCGGTCGGTCGGGAGTACTGTTTTCGCTCGACATTCACGTTATTCTAACTTTCGCTCGTGTCTTATTTTATCGCTGAGGTTGCAAAGAGTTCTTGACTTACAGCAATGTTGTCGCGGCTCTTTCGTAGTTCACCATGGTTGTCAGCAAGTTGTTGCTTGGTACTGGGTCAGTGACGTTTGAGGCAGGTTGCGACTGCCTGTCCGCGTGGGTGGCGGACGTAAAGAATACCCCCAACGTATGGCCTGCGTGTCGTAAAAGGCGACTAAAAGGCCCTCATGGGTGGGTTGCTGCGCCCATGAGTATTAGGAGCCGGAGGGCTCCCCTCCTTCTCGCTTCAGAGAGGGAGGGAAGCCCAATGGCGCCTACAGCAGGGGAGCGTACCGGATCCCTTATGCCAGTATGGTACCGGTCTCTCGGGTGGGCAGCGGCGCCCGAGAGTCTCAGAGGGAGGCGAGCGCGCCCGGCTGTCCTTAGGGCAGCCGGTGCGGGTGAACCGACCTCACCGCGGGGGCAGTCGGGCCTCTTATGCCAGTACGGCAACCGGCCTCCCGGGTGGGCAGCTGCGCCCGGGAGTAGTAAGATCCTCGGTGAATACTTCACCGGGGATCCACAGCGGGGGCAGGGCGGGCTCCTGAGGCTCCGTTGAGCCAAACCGCCTTAGGGGGTGGCCCGAAAAGCCGCCCGGGTTGGGGGGCCGCCGTTATGCCCCCCATTTAGGAAAAAATATGACGGACAAAATAAAAGAGACGACTTGCGGCAGGTCGGATGTGTCGCGCCGGCATGGGGGGGCTATGGTCCCAGGCCCCCCCTTGTCGTCAACAAGCGTTGGGCCGGACGCGGACGTGGGCGAAGTTGCCGGGGTGTCGACGGCGGGCACCCCGGTGAACCGGACTACCGCCGAAACGGGGAGGGAGGTGGAAGTAGTGGAGCTGGGTGGTACAACCGGAGGGGGGAAAAGAAGGAAGCTGGACAAGAAGGGAGGGAAAGTGGACAAGGATGGAAGCGATGTGGATGAGAACACAAAAAAGAAAAAAGAAGTGGAAGAGGAATGGCTGAGAGAAAGAATAAAACAGATGCGAGAAATAGGTATGGAGATAGAGAAAGAAGACGAAACAAAAGATGAAGAGATAAGAACATGGCCGTGCCCAGGAAACCAGAAGGCAAATAGAGACTTCATACTTGATCGAGTAGCCAACCTGCGAATTAGTGCCGAGGAGATTAAGAGAGTTATAGGAGAAAATAAAAGGATGAGCAGAACCGAGAAGGACAGCATTATGAAGGCAGCGGAAGACATGGTAGCCTACGGCGGAAACATGGGAAGAGTGTTCAGGACAAGGACAGAGCGGCTAGAAAAGGAACTATACGAATGGGAGGATTGGTGGGCCGAAAAGCAGAAGGAGCTCAGGAGAAAATCTAAGCAATATGAAAAGGAGATACAGGACTTGAAAATGGAAAAGGATAGACTAATAAAGGAAAGGAATAGCCAAGGAGAAATGGGGGACAAAAGAAAGGAAATGGTGGATCGCTCGGCGTCCCCCTTCCCGGAGGTAAAGCCCGATGTACGCGATAGGGCGACGTCTCCGCTGCGCGTGCGGGCCTCTGGGCCGGTGGTGGCGGGGTCGGGGCCCGCCGTGCCCGCCGCGCGGGTCGCGTCTCCTGTTGGGGGTCGCGGCTGGGTCGCGGCGGGTGGGGCGGGCGGAGGGGGGAGAAGGTGGGGATGTAAATGGGGAGAAAGGAGGGCGCCGGGCTCGGGGCGCCTGGTGGTGCCCCGGGTGCCGCCGGCGCCGCCGGCGACGGCTGTGGTGGCAGTGCGCGTGGAGGGGGGTCTCTCGTACGCGGAGGCTATCCGCAGGGTGCGGGAGGTCCCCCTCCAGGGAGTGGGGGTCCGTCCGGCCTTCGTGAGGAGAGCCGCGAATGGCGGCCTCCTCCTGGGGCTGGCGGGCCCAGATAGGGAGGGGAGAGACCGGGGGGCTGACGACCTGGCCGATAAGGTCAGGGCGGCGCTCCCCGGGGCCTCGGTAACAAGGCCCAGGAGGTATGGGGAGGTCCGGCTCGTCGGTATTGACGAGTCGGTCCTCCCCGAGGAGATCTGGCGGCCCGCGGTAACTGCGGGCCAACGGAGGTCCGGGTGGGCCCCATCCGGCGTGGCTGGGGGGGGGTCGGGACAGTTTGGGCCCGCCTCCCCCTGGACTCCGCCGCGATGGTGGCCAGGGATGGAAGAGTGGCGCTGGGGTGGGCGGGTGCGCGGGTGGAAATGCTCGCAGCTCGGCCGCTCCAGTGCCACAAGTGTTGGAGGCTCGGCCACATCCGGGCGGCCTGCTCCGCGTCAATCGACCGGAGTGGGCTTTGCTACCGGTGTGGCCGGGCGGGACACATCGCGCGGGACTGCGCAGGGAGCGCGGCCTGCGCGGTGTGCTCCGAGGATGGAAGGGCCTCGGGCCACCGGGTGGGTGGTCCCGAGTGCCCAATGGGGGGTGGTGCTCCGGCGGGCGGAAGACCGCCGGGGCATCGCAGGGGTCGACCGCCGAACGTGGCCGGCCCGGGTTGCCCCCCTACGGGAGGCGTGCCGGCGGACCCCGGGGAGTTACCCCGGGATCCGGCCGGCGGAGAGGGCCCCGGTCTGACCATCTAGACCGGGACCACGGTGCCGGCCGAACACCAGGCCGGCGTCGAGGGGGTCGGTGCCGGGCGGGATTCCGCCTCCACCGGTCCCCCCTCTCCCCTACGGGTCGCTTGGGGGGTGTGCGGGGGCACACCCTCCAATCATAGCGGCCCGGGAGGGAGGCGGCGCGGTGTCGGGTCGCACCGCGCCGCTGCTCAGGAGGAGCGTGACCGGGGGTGATTTATTACCCCCG
>NW_022639675.1:443390-445809 GCF_010583005.1 Odontomachus brunneus
AGGGGTCCTCAGGACCGCGGAGGGGGGTCCGCGGAAGTTATACGCAAGTGGTCCCCGCGGGCCCCCTGTTGACCGCTGAGGACGGACCCGCCAGGAGTTTTAGTGGGTAGGGCCCCCCCGAGCATTCTCGGGGGGGAGGAGCCCCACATAACCCGTGGTCTCCCCCCGGAGATCGTGGGTATGCGTAACGCATTTCCCCTGGTTTAAAAAAAAAAAAAAAAAAAAAAGGTTGCGACTGCCGCTGGCGTAATCGCAGTAGGCTCCGGTGTCGCTGATAACGAGTGTCACAGGTCGTGACTCCGACAGTGTCCTTGATTCCCGCTGCAATGTGGTGTTTACCGATGACCGCTGTCCTCTGAGTTCTCAGCCTCTCTCTCTCTCTCTCTCTCTCTCCCTCCTTTTTTTTTTTGTGTGTGGTCCTAGTTAGTGTGTAGTCCCCTTATTGTTTCCCTTTTTGCTTCCTTGAGCCTTCCCGTCTAAGTATGTTGACGAGGTAAGTTTTCCTTCGTGTTTGCGATATCTGGTAACTCTTATCTCGTAACGTATCTCCCACGTCACTTATTGGTTTCGACTGTATCGTCTTTTTTTTTTTTTTTTACATCACTTTTCTAACCTGTAGTTTCTTTTTACAGGTAGCACCTAGGCCCCGACGGATACCGATCCCACCGCTGCCACCAATTTGTTGTGCCTCAAGTGGAGAGGGCGCGTAGAGTAGGTTCGGGATCGGTTGGTCGAGAGTACAAAGGCGGAATGATGTAGTTTCAATAAATAACTTTAATATACTTCTTGTAATAACTTCCCGAGTTCTAATAACTAGTGGAGATTAACGGTCGCGTACGTTACTACCGCAGGACCGGAGGAGCAATATCCTGTTTCGACGTTTTTCTCTGCTCTTTTTATAATATATAATTAGGTCATAGGAGGGGGTGTTTAAACAACTAGAGAGTTGTTGCATTTAGTGCTGACCTGTTCCCAATATGTTATAATATATTTCCAAGGCGACGCTTAGCGTAGCACTTGCATAATCATAATAATGTTGTAGCGCTGTCGAGGCGGTTTCTTACGAAACGTTTTGGCAACGCTAAAAATAATACTAACGATTATAAGGACATCTTTCATCGTCCCGGATTATCTTGGTGAACACTTCAGCTACCTCTTTTCCGCTCTTACTCTTCAGCGGCGCAGCTCATGTGTATTTGCTCAACACATCAATAATTGTAAGTATATAGTGATGACCTTTGTTAAATCGTGCATAAGGACGCATCTCTACCACATCGGCTTGCCACAGATCATTGTATCCGCGTACAATGACGCATATACGAGGAAAATTTTTTCTCGCCAAAGCATGCAGTTCGTCCACGAGTCGCTGCTTTTCGTTCTTCCGTTTGCTTATCTTTGATGATTCCTTCACCATTATAGGATGACTCTTCTCGTACTTATGTCTACGAGTATACTGATTTAACTGTAATATTCCATTATTTATTTGTCTTTCATTTTCTTAGATTTACTTTCTTCTACTTTTGTATCAGTATTTTTTGTCTTAAATTTAATTTTCTTCTGTCATATCAATATTTTTCTTCTTGTGTTTAATTTCATGTATCATATCAACTAACAGATTGATGTTTTGATAAAGATCATTCATACTGTGTATGTTGTAACGCTGCACTCGCGACTCGCGCAGTCGGCACACGAATCGGGTGCAGCGACAAAATTATGTTATTTACTTCCTGGTCAGCTCTCACAGTTCGGTGGATTTCGCGAGACCCGACAGCTCACACGAACAAAAGAAAACTCTAACTGGGCGCCAGGTACAGCGATCCGTACCCACTAAAAGAATCGTACACTAAACGTGAAAAGGTTGGTCTCGCCGAAGAGTAGCCCTCGTCGTCCGCCCGAACTGCTGACCCGAACGTCCGGCAGCTCAGCCCTTTTCGCGGCAGAGGGGCTGGTTCGTGCGAGGTCGGAGGTGAAAGGAGAGAACGGCGACTAGGATAATTAAATGAGCCCAAATATATTGAAACAAAGTTTATTGCTCGTTACCGTTACACTAGTATTAACCGGCAGCAAAGATACTATGATAACAAATCTAGTCCTTGTTCGCAATCGCGACAGAGAAATTCGGCAGCGCGAGTTAGCGTCGTGACCGGCGGAGGTCACGACCGCCACGTACGCGTTCGGCGGTGTGTCCGTGTCGACGGTATAACCGGCGGATGTTCGGCGGTTTTGCTACGTAAGAATGAACCCGTGAGCTTGTCCCTCGAACGCGCGAGAGGGACGCGAGTCCTTGCCCTCGTCCAGGAGGACGGCCGGGTCTCCGCTCGTCGACGCCTCGCCCGCTCCGTGCCACGAAAACCACCAAAATATATATAGTCCTCGTTCCTTTCGGAACGGACTCACCAAATCTCGAGCGGAGCGGGGG
>NW_022639675.1:448623-449068 GCF_010583005.1 Odontomachus brunneus
GTAAGGGGCTTAGAAAATTTTAGAGGTAGGGGACTTAGGAAAATTTAGATGTAAGGGACTTAGAAAAATTTAGATGTAAGGGACTTAGAAAAATTTAGAAGTAAGGGACTTAGAAAAATTTAGATGTAAGGGACTTAGAAAAATTTAGAAGTAAGGGACTTAGAAAAATTTAGATGTAAGGGACTTAGAAAAATTTAGAAGTAAGGGACTTAGAAAAATTTAGATGTAAGGGACTTAGAAAAATTTAGAAGTAAGGGACTTAGAAAAATTTAGATGTAAGGGACTTAGAAAAATTTAGAAGTAAGGGACTTAGAAAAATTTAGATGTAAGGGACTTAGAAAATTTAGAAGTAAGGGACTTAGAAAATTTTAGATGTAAGGGACTTAGAAAATTTCAGATGCCGTGTGACGGTGGGCGGAGGAAGGGTTGATGGTGAGGTAGTGAA
>NW_022639675.1:449078-449391 GCF_010583005.1 Odontomachus brunneus
TAAATGTAGCTTCGCTGTTTGTCACTGTGTAGATTGTCAGACCTTCGCCTTGTCCCGGTGCTGGCGTTAGTTTGTGGGCGACGCCTTCGTATAGAATGTCGTAGCGGTCAAAGTTGCAGTTGTCCTTTGGTACTGTTTTCCAGAAAATTTTTGCGCCGTCTATGTCCATACATTCTTTGTTGTTTGCGACACATCGAACTCCGGATGGTAGTATGACTTCGTTGGTTGTGGATTTAATAGGGATTGAGAAGTCCTTTAGGGTGATCCGGAGGCTGGCTTGCACGATGGCATTGTCCCATGTTCCGAAGGGGTC
>NW_022639675.1:449401-451110 GCF_010583005.1 Odontomachus brunneus
TCGGACGTGACACCTCCCTCCTCATGAAGAAAATGTTGGCCGTTAATCGTGCCAACATTTTCCTGAAAGAAAACGCTTGCGAATGGTGAGTTTAAAACTAGATGTCTTATAATTTGTAGTGTGTTTATATTCTACGCAGCTTGTATTCTACGTGTGTTTTCGCTCAAGTATCGATTGAGTTCCTTATAGTCTCGTGTGGGTGCACAGGGTTCATTCGCATCACTTTTGGTTTGCTCTTTTTGCACTAACACTTCCAATGTTGCTTCCTCCTCCAATTGAGTTGGTTTGTTTTCCTTCTTCTTTCCTCCCAGGTGGATCAGTAGGTGGGTCACTGAGCTCCATATGGCTCCTAACAGGTGTAGGCTCCACCCGTAAATGGAGTGGATTGCGTAGCCTCTGATGATTGAGTCTATCACCAACTTGACCAGTCTGGTCATTAGGAAGATTGCTAAGATTCCTGCGCTTGCCGAACCAAAGGTGATAAAGCCTTTCCATAGGCGTGTTCCTGCGTTTTCTGCGATCCTCTCCAGCGATTCTTCGTCCAGCATGTTATAAAGGGATATCGAGCCGGCGGGAATTCTTCCACCTGCTGCTCCGTGTGCGATCGTGTTCATGATGGCTGTCTTCTCTACTGGGAACATAATATGGCTCCTCAGCCTGTCCAAATCTTCTGCCGAGTATATCCCGCTGGTTGCTAAGTTGGTTGGGCTTGTATATTTCCAGTTGGGTTTTGCCAAAGGTTGGATCACTGGCGGAGGAACGGATTCCACTGGTCGTGGCATCATTTTGTACCATGTGTCCTGCATATGGTACATTGGCGGCAACAGTTCGTTACACTCCCTTATTGTGCCTGCTCTCGTGAGTATGTGGGAGCGCGGAGTAAGAAAGTAAGATACATTGTTGTATGTCACCGGTAGTTCGTTATAGCATCTCTCTACTTGGCGTATTCTACATATGACTGGTATGCATTTAATGATGTAAATTACTTCGCCCGCTGTGACGGCCGTATATCCGGGTCCTTTCATCAAGCGGTGTGCCATTTCGTCCGGGGCGATGCTGGATAGTGACAGGGCGTTCTCCAATACCTGTCTTTCCAAAGCGCATTTCTGCAGTATTATATCCTTGTACATCCTTGTGAGCTGGTTCTTCATATGCCTCTCTATATACACGAATTTTGAGTTGACATAGGCAAACATATGCAGGTTGTCGATAGATATGCTGGTTCTTCCTTTGAAGGTCCTCCCTCGTGTGGTTTCCAGGAGGAACAGTTTGGGGTGTTCCGTGTGCGAAATCCTGTACCCGCAGAGATTGGATTCCGAGGTTTTGGCGAGGGCAAATGTAGCTTCGCTGTTTGTCACCGTGTAGATTGTCAGGCCTTCGCCTTGTCCAGGTGCTGGCGTTAGTTTGTGGGCGACGCCTTCGTATAGAATGTCGTAGCGGTCAAAGTTGCAGTTGTCCTTTGGTACTGTTTTCCAGAAAATTTTTGCGCCGTCTATGTCCATACATTCTTTGTTGTTTGCGACACATCGAACTCCGGATGGTAGTATGACTTCGTTGGTTGTGGATTTAATAGGGATTGAGAAGTCCTTTAGGGTGATCTGGAGGCTGGCTTGCACGATGGCATTGTCCCATGTTCCGAAGGGGTCGGTGAAGGTGGCTCCTTGACATGCCCCGTCATTTTGCAAAGAGCCGGCGAGAGTTAGACTCCT
>NW_022639675.1:451150-455437 GCF_010583005.1 Odontomachus brunneus
TTGTTTACAAAAGCTTCGGCGATATCGATGGCAGTTGCCTGTTTTAGTGGGATTGCCAAGGAATACTTCGTTAGGAGGTCCTGGATGGTTAGAATATATGAATTTCCGGAGGAGGTGGTAGGTAAGGGACCCATGATGTCCATTGAAATTTTCTCGAATGCCTCCTTGGGGGTGTCTGTTAATACCATCGGTTGTCTTGTTTTTACCCTGACCAATTTCTTTAGCTGGCAGTTACGGCAATTCCTTATGTAGGTTTGCACGTCTGTTTTTAGGTTTGGCCATTGGTACTTTCCTTTTATCCTGAGGTATGTTTTGGTGATTCCTTTGTGACCGCCTATTGTGCTGGCGTGGTTTTCCTCGATGATCCTCCGTCTGTCGGGGAGTGGAGGAATTTGGACCTTATTGGTACAGAGAAGGATCTTTGTCGTGATAACTTCGAAGTTGGATTTAATCAGGTTCTCTACCATAGGGGAAGGGATGTCTGTAACGTCCCAGCCCCAGAAACTTCAATTTTTCGCGATCATTACGGTATATAAACTTTGCGATAACCAGAGGCCGATTTGTGCTGACCTGAGACATAGGACGCCGTATGAACCAAATAGAATACTTAGATATTTCGAAGCGCTATATGAGGAGTCACGATATCAGTAGACAAGGACGGAATATATTTTAGGCAAATTGATTTGTAGTAGAAATAATTAAGAATCCAAAAAGTACGTTAAAGATAATAATCCAAAGTCCACGATATCATGAGCTCTCATAGAATAAACTATATGCGATATTATAATTAGTTATTATAAGTTTTATTGTATTTAAAAACAAGGACTCTTACTAATTCATTCGTCAAAACCGGCCAAGGATAAAATCAGAAAATTATAGAAATGAAGTATTCATATAACCACTCAATGGGCCATACATGACGAAAGAATTGGTAGAAAACTCAAATAATATAGAATATTCGCATAGCGAACTCGCTAGGACACGAACAAACGCGTTCAGCATGATGTCATCGCGTCACTATGCATCACGCCACCGTACATCACGTCATCCGGCCACCCGCACACAGTACCGAGAAGCTGAAGAGCGGTGAAATCCCTTTGGAAAAGACCGACTCGGGACCACCGTGCCACTCTAGGATTCGGCGCTGCAGCCCGACCGCCGTCGGAAGCCGCCGGAACCGAACGAAGCCCCGTCAGAAGCCCTATAAAAGCCAGGCCCCCAGCGCGCCCGGGGCAGTTCCGCAAAATTTTTCATAAGTCTTAAAACGTAATTTTCGACGTAGTGCAGTTCTACACACAGTCTTACACATCTCGCACTCGTTCATCTGCCGAACTCAACTCATACACTTAAATCTACACACTTCAACTTTTGTATTAATTCCTCTCACCGGCCCGTTGCTATAAAGCATTTGTTCGGGAGATCTTATACACAAAATACACGAGTTAACGACTTCACATCGGGGACGACTCCGAGATCTACTATTTCCAAAGTGCCCATCGCCTGCTACATTAAGGTGATCATCCGGGCCCTTCTACTGACAGCCAGCCAACATTGTGAAACCATACGAACGTGTCCTGGCGAGTTACTATTATATCGACACATTACTGCGATAACCAATCGTAAGTCCTACTGCGTATATACATCCTAGCATTTAGAATACTCACACAATAGATTGTATGAGATTTATTACCGTCAATACATACTATATTTTATCTTGGTACGATTATTATAATCACTTGGCAACACTTAACAATTGAATATTTAACATTGTAGAATTATTCTAGCATAAATACCAGTCTCAGCACCTCTTTAGTATTCACTCATAACTCCCATATCAAGTTACAACATATCCTCTTTAAGGGCGACTTTATTAATTCTTATCTAGCCTTACCTCGCGTATATCCTTTGGCCTCTAGACTAAACTGTCTAACGAAGATCTATTATACACAATTTTATATATACTACACTACATAATTATATCACACTTTAAGATAAAATATATATATTGATATTATATTTAAATTCTATATGATTCAAGTTCCTTTCCTACTAGACCCAGTTAGTATAATTTTATAAGCTCTAAGGACGATCTATTATTTTCCATCCCTAACCTATTCACGTACATACATATATACACTTTACTGCAGAGCTACGGTAGTCCTAGTGTCTACCATAATCGCCGTCGTAATAGCGTTTCTTTCTCTCTCTATCTCTGCTTCAGGTAGCTTAACTGCTCCTGGCAGATTCTTTTGCTTATAATACAGAGCTCTGACAGTTTCGGCAGCGTCTCGTATGCTCCGGAACTTAATTATTAATACAGCGAATTGCAGAGTAGCGCGTGATGAGGATTTCCTAAGCGTGGGATTTCTGAACGAGACTCTGACAGAGCTCCTTGATTGTTGAGCCTTATTAAGAACACACAAAACCCAAATTGAATTTACCATCTCAATAATCCCTACCTATAAATCAAAACCTATTTCGATCGTTCTTATGGACTTTTGCTTCTCAGTAACTTTTATTATCGAATTGATTGAATAAATCTTCAATATATTAACTATTTCCTCAATAATTATTAGAGGACAAATAAAACACGTAATAAATATATATATATATATTCATTTTATTCGATTTATACATTCTTTGGTCAAATATAGGATCTACATTTTATCATTCATCATTTTATTGTTACATTGTCTTTTACACAACATTACACCTGCTTGAAACTTCCTCTCGGTGCACAGCTCTCCACCTCCCCAGACTATTGCCGGTGTATGCAGGTAGGTCTAAAACAAAGAGAGAGCAAACGTTTCGTTAATCTGAGCGACCAAACGGGACGTTACATAATAAAAATCTGGTGGCAGCGCGGTGGGATCGGTCAAAAGTGACATCGTTAGGAAGCAGTATTTACACTATACACTACACATAAATTTAATATGACATCTCGAAACCTAAGGTCAAGTTCAAACAAACCCATTTCCGAAATGACTGCGGAAGAAGCAGAAAATGTTAGAAGTAGATTGGAGCGTTTAGAACAATTAGAAGAAAGAGAGAAATTAATTCGCGAAAGGGAAGAAGCGATTAGCGATAGGGAGAATACAGTGCGAAAAGACATAGCCGCACACAACAGGACACTAATAGACACACAAAACATGCAAGCCGCAATGTCTAATCTACACAAAGAAATATCTACATTCAGACCCTTAATGAATCAGTTCAGCACCCTTCAAGAACAAGTAAATTCTTTACGGAACACACCTCAAATCACACAACAAATTCATGAAGAAGGAATACAAATTCCTGCAACTCCCGTTAATTCCCCCAATTTAAATGAACAATATCCTATTCGATTAAAAGATATCGCAGATTCAATTCCAAAGTACGATGGACAGCGGATGTCCGTCTTTCAATTTAGCAAACTTTGCGAACGCGCATTAGATTTGATACCGCCATACCAAGAACAATATTTAATTCAATTAATACTCAATAAATTAGTTGGTCATGCATACACAGCCATCGAAGGCTCTCACTTTAATTCAGTTACCGCATTAACTCGTAAATTAAAACAAATTTTTGGACCTAACAAATCATTAAATCAATATAGAGGCGAATTAGGAAATGCCTATATGAAACCCAACAAAAATATTTTTGATTACATTTCACGAATTAAAGAATTAAGAACTGCAATAATTGACGGAGAATTAGAACTCCATAATCGACTTGACGAATATATGATTGATAGCATCGACATAGATGTTTTAGATAGTTTTATAAATGGTTTACCCTCTGATTTATTAATTCGCGTCAAGATCGAAGGATACCGTTATTTAGATGAAGCCTTCATGAAGGCTATACAAATGTCAAAAACTCTAGAAACAGAGAATCAAAGACGAAAAAATTCATTTTTCAACAAACAATTTTCCTCACTTCCTAGACAGGATGCCCCATCCACTAATCCTAGAGGACTTTATAATCCCCCACGCACACAAACATTCGCCGACCTTACTCAACCTCGTAACATTTTACAAAGACCCTCCGCTCCCTTCATTAGACCACTCATACCAGGGCAACCAGGACCCAATGCCCCAACCGGGAAATTTTGCCGATCTTGTAAAAATGAAGGTCATTTAATTAATGACTGTGTTAAATTAAAATATAGAAATTCAATGGCACAACAACAACAAGCCAAACCCGCTGAAGAACTAAATAATGATTCGGGAAACGCGATACGCGCTCCGGAGAAGAGCGACGTCCGCCGGAACGCAACGGAACAGACGGGACGTCAGAATG
>NW_022639675.1:457251-457405 GCF_010583005.1 Odontomachus brunneus
CTTTTTTATGCAACATAATGCAAACATTAATTATAAAGAAAAAATTATTTCAAGTGATTCAGTACGTATTCCATTCGCCGAGGTAGAATGCATTAACATCAAATTGCGTACAATCACGCCCTTTTACGTTGTTATTACGAACCCCGAGAAAACT
>NW_022639675.1:457580-458030 GCF_010583005.1 Odontomachus brunneus
AAAAAAGGAATTTATTTTAATGTATACTTGTTGGCTTTGTGACGTCAAACAATTATAATTATTGTAATGATAATAGTTGTTATAATAATTGGAAAGTGATAATAAAATTTGAGTCGAGTTGGCGGTAATGAATTTCTTATAATTTGTCATGTAAATACTCAAAAGCTAATATAATAGTAACTTACGATTATTGTGTAGTAGCTGTGCGTCGCTCTTATAATAATTCGCGAGGACACTCTCGCAAAGGTCGGTCGGTGTTGCCGGCGGTCAGTCGAAGGGCCCGGGCGGTGCTACCTATTGGTAGCAGGCGACGGCCGGAGCGGAAGTAGAATATTTCGGTATAGTTTCCGAATTGTGTAATATCGTGTAGTAATGTGTAATTTCTCCCGAACAAATGCTTCGTAGCAACGGGTCGGCGAGACTAGTTAATACAGAGGTTGAAGTGTAAAA
>NW_022639675.1:458301-458539 GCF_010583005.1 Odontomachus brunneus
TGTGTAATATCGTGTAGTAATGTGTAATTTCTCCCGAACAAATGCTTCGTAGCAACGGGTCGGCGAGACTAGTTAATACAGAGGTTGAAGTGTGTCACGTCCTTGGGCGCGACACCTTAACTCCGCCCTGAATTAAGGGTGAGAGGTCGGGGTTGTTGAAAATGAGGGTCAGCGGCGTAAAGCCTACTCTACCCCCTGGTACCCGTCTCGATTGCTCCCGGGGTAAGTGCGAGAACAC
>NW_022639675.1:458549-458666 GCF_010583005.1 Odontomachus brunneus
TCATATACCAAACGAAAGACTAGAAATCACTAGCTTTGCTGAACATACAATCCCCACAACAAATAAAGTCTCAATTCATGTAAAACAATATAGGTTTCCACCTATTCATAAAGAAGA
>NW_022639675.1:458676-458918 GCF_010583005.1 Odontomachus brunneus
GGTAAGTGCGAGAACACAATTTCGTGGTCCCCTTAACTTCCTTCTTCCATACTAGAGAACTCGGCCGTACAGTCTGGGCACGCCGACATGGGCTGGTCTGCCGTCACAGGATCCTGACAATCTGAACAGTACTTGGGCTTAACCCGGTGGCCGATTACAAGGTAATACCCTTCTATTTGTGGGTAGGTGGTAGCTGATTCCCGGCGTGTTGCAGTCTACGAAACATTCTTTAACTGCCGCCG
>NW_022639675.1:458928-459107 GCF_010583005.1 Odontomachus brunneus
CAATTCACCCCTTTGGATCGTTCCTAAAAAGCCCGACTCACACGGCAACAAAAGATGGCGCATGGTAATCGACTATCGACTATTAAATGAGAAAACTATAGGAGACGCCTATCCCCTTCCGAATATTACAGACATTTTGGACCAGCTAGGTAATGCAAAATATTTTTCCATATTAGATC
>NW_022639675.1:459117-459410 GCF_010583005.1 Odontomachus brunneus
CCTGCCGGCTCGCCGGTCTTCTTTCGAGGCTTCGGGTTTTGAGAGGTAGCGCCCGTATTACGAAGTCCCGTCGACCGGACCTCTTCCTCGCGAGGGGGCTCCCGAGCTGTGGTAAAGGGGGGAAGCTTGGAGGATGAGAGACTGGTGGCGAGACGGTGCGGCTTGTCCTCACTCTGTCTCCCCGCCAGTGCCTCCAGGTAAGGAAGGGTGTCGGGATCGCGATCGGAACGGTGCGGTTTGTCCTCACTCTGCTCCTTTCGCGGTCCCTGGGAGAGGAATGGAGGGCTGGCGGT
>NW_022639675.1:459420-459722 GCF_010583005.1 Odontomachus brunneus
GAGACGCCTATCCCCTTCCGAATATTACAGACATTTTGGACCAGCTAGGTAATGCAAAATATTTTTCCATATTAGATCTTGTAACGTCCTTCGTGACCGCTCAGACACAAAAAACGTTATGTTCTCGTTTTTGTTTTAGGCCTGCCTGCATACACCGACAATAGCCTGGGCTGGTAGAGAACCGTGCATCGAGAGGAAGTTATTTATTAGTGTAGTAATATAGTGTAAAAATGAAGTAATTTTATATTATATTTTATTGTGAATTGGAAATAGATTATTTGACGAGCCTTGTAATATGTATG
>NW_022639675.1:459732-460600 GCF_010583005.1 Odontomachus brunneus
AACGGCTTGGAGGTAGCGGCTTGTTGAAAGTCTGGTGACTCGGATTGTTGCTCCTCCGTGACACAATCAATGTGCACTGGATCCGGAGTAGGTTTCCTCACTCGATCGAGGAACTTTAGAAGGTCGTCGGCTTCTCCCGAGGAGAAGGAGACGTGGCTGTTATTATCGAAATAGTTCATTAAGTTCCGGAAACACTTTTATTTATTCATTCGTAGATTCAGACGTGGTCCAGGGAAAATCCGATTCGGGGTGCCTTAAATCGTTGTAGGTGAGCCGTATTGCCGATCTCAAAATCCTAATGTATAGCCCAGAGTATAGCCGACAGTCTAACTTCGTGTCCGTGGATAGTCCGAGTCGTATATGTTCAGAAAATTCGCGTAAATCCGTGTAGAAGGCAAAAATCGTAAGTCCAGTGGTATAGCCAGAAACTAAGTCGCCTGGTACAGTAGAAAAGTCAGAGACTGAGTCGTCCGCTACAGTAGTACGGCCAGAGGACTGAACCGACTAATGCAGTAGTACGAACAGAATGCTGAGCTGTCTAATGCAGTAGTATATACGACGATAATGGTTTGCTATTGCAGTAGTGTAACCAGAGACAGAGTAGCCCCGACTGATGCGGCTTGCTGGCATATATATTAGGACCTTAACTTAGTTTCCGTCCGCAAATGTTAGATGGCAATGCAAACAGTTCTAGTAGTCATTACTAACGAAACAGGTAGTTTGTGATTAATTTCGACATTTCTCGATAACATTCAGTCAGCATACACAATTATTTTCCTAAACAACAATTTCTTTTGCTTTGTGAAAAATGGAACGCGATAAAGTGTTTTTTCGACATGTGCTTTTGCACTATTTTGATTTGAAAAAA
>NW_022639675.1:461173-461909 GCF_010583005.1 Odontomachus brunneus
GGAGATTTGCTAACTTATTAACTAACTTATTACTAGCGCGATTAATTGTTTACAACTTATATATAGTTGATCTATCCTATAATTAATAACTAATGGTCCTTGTATGTTAGTAGCTTATTTAGTAATGGAGCACCTTGCTCCCTTGTTTAAATAACACTTCTATTCCTCTATTAACGACTTCGTAAATTGCAAAATGGCGGTCCTCAACTCTGCAGTATTTGGTGCTTGGGATTTTAACAATGTTACAGTTAAATAGCGCAAGGACTCGTGAATTTAGAGGTAAACAAACGATTGGGTTGTTGTTTCGTGGTGTGAGCTTTCGAACTAAGCGAAGTTGTTAATTAACAAATTAATATTCCGGCAACCGAGGGACCTAGAGTTAACCGAATGACTGAATTGTTGTTCCCACGGTGTGAGCTTCTGATTTAGACAAAGTCGTTAATTAACAATTTAATATTTCGGCAACTGAAGGGCTTAAAGTTAACCAAATAACTGAATTGTTGTTCCCACGGTGTGGGCTTTCGAATTAAACAAAGTCGTTAATTAACAAATTAACATTTCGGCAACTAAGGGACTTAGAGTTAAACAAACAACTGAATTGTTGTTCCCACGGTGTGGGCTTTTGAATTAAGCAAGGTTATTAATTAACAAATTAATATCTCAGCAACCAAGGGACTTAGAGTGAATCAAATAACTGAATTGTTGTTCCCACGATGTGAGCTTTTGAATTAAACAA
>NW_022639675.1:462017-465094 GCF_010583005.1 Odontomachus brunneus
TAGAGCTAAATAAATGACTGAATTGTTGTTCCCACAGTGTGGGCTTTCGAATTAAACAAAGTCGTTAATTAACAAATTAATAACTCGGTAACCGATGGACTTAGAGCTAAATAAATGACTGAATTGTTGTTCCCACAGTGTGGGCTTTCGAATTAAACAAAGTCGCTAATTAACAAATTAATATCTCGGTAACCGATGGACTTAGAGCTAAATAAATGACTGAATTGTTGTTCCCATGGTGTGGACAGAGCAACCGAAACGAATGAGGGAAAAAAGTTTTTCGTACTCGCGTACGTCACGCAGGGATGTGACAAGTGTAAAAATTATGTGTTACAGAATAATATATGTGTGTCTGAGAAAAATGTCGAGTAACTACTGACAAAATTGTGTGTCGCACTGTGTATAAAATGTTGAAGTAGTACTGCTACTACTGAACTAAAATTACGTGTGAGTGTCGCGAGGAAAAATGATGAACTGAACTGAACTAAAATTATGTGTGTCGTAATGAAAAATGATGAAGCACTGCGATTGCGACTCCTCGCGACTACTGCTGCGACTCGCAACGACTACTGCTGCTCGCGCGCTCCGGTGGCAAGGCTTATATAGGCTCCGGCGGCTTCCGACGGCGGCCGGGCTGCAGCGCCGAATTACAGGGTGGCATGGTGGTCCCAAGTCGGCCTTCATTAAAGGGATTCCGCTACTCTTCAGCTTCCTGGTACTGCATGCGGGTGGCTGAATGACGTGATGCACGGTGGCGTGATGCATAGCGACGCAATGATGTCATTTTGTTATCGTTCGTTCGTGTCCATGCGAGTTCGCAACGCGAATATTTTATATTATTCTAATTGTATTAATAATTCTGTTGTTATGTATGGCCTTTTATACTTCCCCATTAATTGCAATAATATATTATCATACTAGAGTGCTTTTATTGTACTGTTGACGATTTTATAATTTAATCTCGGCCCTTTTTAACAATTGAATTATTAAATCCGCTGTTAAAATAGGTTTTCGCTTAATATACTACTTATGTTATTACTCAGTTAGCACAAATCGGCCAATGGCCACTATGGCCTTTTAATATTATAGTGACGCGAAAGTTTTAAAGTTTGTGGAGGCCTGGACGTTACAATCTTGCATCCGGTTTCCATCAAATCCCAATGTCCCCTAAGGACGCTCCTAAAACTGCCTTCAGCACGCCATATGGTCATTATCAATTTAAAAGAATGCCCTTCGGACTTAAGAACGCGCCAGTCACTTTTCAAAGATTAATGGACAATGTACTGTCAGGTCTTCAAGGTAACGAACTTTTTGTCTACATGGACGATATTGTAACTTATGCCCGTTCTTTGGAGGAACATAATATAAAATTTAAAAGACTAATGAAGAAATTAAAAGAAACTAATTTAACCTTACAACCCGATAAATGTGAATTTTTGCGTCACGAAGTAGCTTACCTTGGGCATATAATAAGTTCAGACGGTGTTAAACCAGATCCGTCAAAAATCAAATCCATCAAGGAATTTCCTACACCAAAAACCCAGAAAAATATTAAAGAATTTTTAGGACTTTCCGGATATTATAGACGTTTCATTTCCAACTTTTCCAAAATAGCCAAACCCTTAACTGATTTATTGAAGAAAGATAGACAATTCGATTGGGGAGAACAACAAGCACAAGCTTTCGAAATCTTGAGAAATTATTTAATCACTGAATCTTTACTACAATATCCCGACTTCTCACGACCCTTTAACTTAACGACAGACGCGTCAGGATTCGCCATAGGCGGAGTTTTAAGCCAAGGACCGGTCGGAAAGGATCTTCCGATCGCGTACACTTCAAGAATTTTGAATTCAGCAGAACAAAATTATTCTACGATAGAAAAAGAATGTCTAGCTATTGTATATTGTACTAATTATTTTAGACCATATTTATACGGAAAAAAATTTACAATTATTACCGACCATAAACATTTAGTATGGCTTAATTCGATTAAAGAGCCATCTTCCCGACTGTGGAAGTGGCGCACTAAACTATCAGAATATGAATTTGAAATCCAATATAAAAAAGGAACCCTTAATAGTAATGCAGATGCTTTGTCGAGAAATCCTCCAATTGCCTCAAGCAATCCCCTTTCTATTCAAAACCCATCCACCCCTAATGAATCCTCAAATGAATCATTATTTTCTTATCAAACTGCACCCAGCAAACCACGCTGTAGTGACACTCGCGATAGTTCTCGTCCCGCAATAAGACTTTTACCAAACGAACCATTGATCAAATATCCAGATGACAATGCCTTACCTTCACCCCCCGTAAATACGGAACATGCATTCCCATTCTCTCCAACAGTCACTCAAGACTCTCCAACTATAAATAATGAAGAACCAGCTATGGAAATAGTAATACCTTACAACGATAGTAATAGCGACATTAACAATGTACCTCAACCAGAAACTCGAAACATAGGATGGGATAATATATTTTCAAATTCAGAAGATGAACAGTCAGATCAAGAAATAATAGATGAAACAGAAAGTAGCGACAACGAAGAAATTTTTGAATCAAATTCCGTACCAATCAATACGCCGCGACCACAACCACTGCTTAAAATTAATGAAACCCGCGAACCACTTCTTTCACGCAACGACAACCAAGTAATATTTATAACTTTAGACGGAACCCCATACGATAATGGTGCAAAAGAACACCAGCAGGCCGAACGTCTTCCGAGATACGAAAACATTAATTTAGAAAGAGCTAAGGTAAACGCTTTTGGCACTAAAGTTCTAATATCACTTCCAATTAAAGTAGACAACCAAACAATTGTAGATTCAGACAATATAAAAAATTGCATTAAATCCCTTTTAGATGTAACGGGAGAAATAAACCTTAAATCATTTAGCATGCGTAAGACAGATCGTTTCGATGATATTCCTTGGAGCTACTTTCAAAAGCAATTCATAAAACATTTCGAGGATAAAGATATTAATATAACAATTTGTAAAGGACTGATACAAATTCCCAGAGAGGAAAATAGACAAATGCTTATAGAAGAAAACCACTCGTCTGCAATA
>NW_022639675.1:465332-468226 GCF_010583005.1 Odontomachus brunneus
AGGAAAACCACTCGTCTGCAATATGCGGACATAAGGGAGTCACGAAAACTTACAATAGATTAAAGACAAATTTCTCATGGCCAAACATGAAAAGAGATATTCAGAAATTCATTCAACAATGCAGGGAATGCCAATTAAAAAAATTAACACGAATAAAAATAAAACAACCCATGATCATTACGGACACACCAGGAACCGCTTTCGATAAAATCTCATTAGACATAGTAGGACCTTTACCCGCGACTAATAAAGGAAACACATATATCCTGACAATTAAAGATTTACTCACAAAATATTCGGTAGCAATTCCTCTGAAGGAAGTAAATTCGTTGGCAATAGCCGATGCCTTCACTAAAGATTTTATTTGCATCTACGGAGCTCCCAAGGCTCTCTTAACTGACCAAGGTTCCAATTTTCTAACTTCTTTAATGAGAAATCTCTCAAGAAAATTCGGCATTAAGCAATATAAAACCACAGCCTACCATCCTCAGTCTCAAGGCTCAATCGAAAGATCACATCATTCATTAATAGAATATTTGAAAACGCAAATCACAAAAGAAAATAATTGGGACGATTACTTAAGTCTAGCCATGTTCTCTTACAACACTAGCGTACACGAAAGCACCCATTACACCCCTTTTCAATTAATTTACGGACGAATACCTCGTCTTCCCTCTTCACAAAGACTACTTGAAGAAAATTTAGAACCAACATACCAAGAATACCTTTCCGAATTATTCCAGCGCTTACAAGAAACACAAGAAGAAGCCAGACAAAATCTAATTAAATCCAAGGAAAGAAATAAACATTACTACGATAAGCGCATTAACCCCGCGAATTTTAAGGAAGGAGACTTCGTATTTTTATTAAAAGAACCCGTTAAAGGAAAATTCCCAGATCAGTATACAGGACCATACAAAGTTTTAGAAATATTACCAAATAATAATATCACTATACAATATGGAAGAAGAACACGCACAGTACACATGGACAAGTTAAAGCTTTCACATATAGAACCAGGATGAACAAAACTAATCGACACCTCTGTTTCAGGGTGTTCCTGTTTTTAGACCACAGCCCGTGGAGACCGTCCGCATTTCACTTAACGTCAATAAATCAAGGTGTTTACGGACGGAAGGCTTCAAACATATCTCCACACACTTATTTTTATGCTAACTTCATATTCTTAATCACATTACCAACACACTAACATTCTTTGAAAACAAACATTCCACTATTCACCAACTAACAACGGTTACGATATTAAAACTAAAACCTTCTATTAACAACAATCCTATAATTCAAAATGAGTAAGCTCGATGAAATATTAGCACAATACCCTAGTATGATGAGCGTAAAATGCGTCATACTAGCTGGATACAAATATCAAACCCAACCAGGGGTTCTATGTATAAAATGCTACATACGAAAATCTTGCCCACCCGGATTAAAATACGGGATATTTCATGGATTTGCACTTGGAGAAATAGAACAAGCCTATTGCTTGCTTTGTAATAGCGCTCTAGCTGTAGTCGAGCCTATAGTACTCTGTCTTCCCTGTTTCCACAGATATAAACAAGTCTTCGACACACTCAACACTAAAGGATACAGAACAAACAAAATAACCTCCATGCTTTATAATCATTTCACTAATCGTATTGTAAAATTCCACATTCCAGAATGTGCAGACCCAAAAGACCCGCACCCTACATCCACCCCCTCATAAAAGGATTTCCTGGCATCGAAAATGCCCGGTGCACAACTGCCTTCGGTTACATAAGAGAAGGAGAATCACAGCATCCCTTATGCAGCGACTGCATGAACCGTTTAAATTTCCCTATAGAATACAGCCCTGCCTCTTGGCATGGAATAACCGAAGGAAATAAATTAAGAATACCTTGCATCGGATGCAATACTAGCACCGCGCGCACACAATCAATTCCAGATTGCCAAATTTGCTATTCGGCTTATATAGAAGCAATTACCGAAATCAAAATTCACATGGGAATAGATCCCGCAAATATAAGTAATTTTATTTACGATCACAAAAGGGAAGAAATAATCGAACTGTCCATTTGGACAGATGAGGAATCGCAAGAAATTAGTACCCATCTGTTAGATGACGAAGATCAGTAAACTTCACAATTTCACATTATTACTTTATATATTATACTTAAACATATTGCTATACTTCATATATAATCTAATTCAAGCTGTAATCATTTTATTCACAATGAAGCGTTATTACAATACTATTTACATAAAAATCTGGCTATTATACACTGGTTATCATGATTATTATACACATAGAGAGACCTAATAACTTAATAATTGTAAAACGTCACTTCGACGTTAATGTCACTATAATCCACGACACTATATTCTACGTGTTCAATGTATTCTATGTATTCAATAATGAACAATATATAATATTCGTATAATCGCTCGAGTTTTTCCTCACCTTCCGGTGCAGGACGAGTGAAAATCTAGTCAATAGTGTACCAATTCGCTGCTAACCCCCGACTACAAGGGGCATAATAATAATAATAATAAAAAAAAGAAAAAAAATAAATATAATAAAAAAAATAATAAATAAAAAAAAAATATATACATAATAATATAAGAATATACATATATAACAATATATATAAAGGAAAAATATACAATAACAAATATAAACAATATTCTTATATTAATATATTATTATACTCTTATATTAGCTTTAACACAGTATTAAAAACCTAGAATAAGTCACGCTAATACTATTTGGTTCACAGGAGTCAACAACAACATGCTACTCATCGGCATCTTGCTGGTGACTCTCTCGCCTACTAATTCCTTATTGGGATATGATTGCGGAGGTCGACACCTCAACATAACATCTGTTTCGCTCC
>NW_022639675.1:468236-469970 GCF_010583005.1 Odontomachus brunneus
GTTAATAATAACTCTAGTACAATATTAAAAGTCTAGAATAAGTCACGCTAATACTATTTGGTTCACAGGATTCAGCAACAACATGCTACTCATCGGCATCTTGCTGGTGATTCTCTCGCCTCTTAATTCTTTATTGGGATATGATTGCGGAGGTCGACACCTCAACATAACATCTGTTTCGCTCCTCAATTCAGGAGACTGCAACCTGGACATTAAAACAACCAACGACACGAACGTCTACGTCCAACTACTCCAACTGTCAGAATACAACTATGCCGAGGTCACCCAATGCAAAATCGAGGTGCAGCGCCATATCTACTATTGTGGAATGCATTCCCACATATCCATCGTAAGAGGCGGATACTCCAGCTACATAGACGACATAGGACGAAATCATTGCCTGCACATGCATGAGACTGGAGCAGCTAATATCGGTCTCAATCGCGTCGATAAACTCTTAATTAATACAACCAACGTCCGTAACCTAATAATGGCAGGATCCCTAACTGTCGACGGTAAATGTACCGGAGGAAAATATAATGACCCTTACGGCGACTGGGATAACGTTGTCGTCACGGCCATTGCAAAAATTACACTAAAATCATCGTATGTACCCGTACATCTGAACTGTGGAAAAATCCATTTAAAATCTGGAACAACCTGCGAATTGAAAGAAGGACGATGCGTCGACCCCGATGATGGCCACACCTTTTGGAACACCGTACCAGTAACAACGTGCGACTTCCATGGCTACGATGTCTTATATGAAGGATATGCGAAGAAAATTAGAGACGACACCGCACCACATAATTCTCCCGTCGTCTATTCGCTCATCACTCAAGACATCACCTTCGCCCTCATGACAACTAAGGAGATTTCACTCTGCGGCTATACACTACAACGTACAGAACATCCAAAATTATTCATCGTGGAAACAACAAAAGGAAACGAACCAAAACACCGAAATGATATCTCGGTAGACAACCTCGACATCTTTAGCTACGTAAATTCAAAATTTGTCTACGTGGAAAAACATATGCGCACCCAGATGACGAACCTCTATCAGAACGTAGTCAAGCAACGATGTGAGCTCGAGAAGAAGGTCATCGAAAACATCCTGTCTCTAGCGACTCTTCTACCTGACAAGTTTGCCTATAGACTTATGAAAGGACCCGGTTACATGGCTGTGAGCGCAGGGGAAGTCATGCATGTCGTCCAATGCATTCCTGTTGAAGTTACCGTGCGACGTACTATGTAACGTCCAGGCCTCCAAAAACTTTAAAACTTTCGCGTCACTATAATATTAAAAGGCCATAGTGGCCATTGCCCGATTTGTGCTAACTGAGTAATAACATAAGTAGTATTTTAAGCGAAAACCTATTTTAACAGCGGATTTAATAATTCAATTGTTAAAAAGGGCCGAGATTAAATTATAAAATCGTCAACAGTACAATAAAAGCACTCTAGTATGATAATATATCATTGCAATTAATAGGGAAGTATAAAAAACCATACATAACAACAGAATTATTAATACAATTAGAATAATATAAAATATTCGCGTTGCGAACTCGCATGGACACGAACGAACGATAACAAAATGATATCATCGCGTCGTTATGCATCACGCCACCGTGCATCACGTCATTCAGCCACCCGCATGCAGTACCAGGAAGCTGAAGAGTAGTGGAATCCCTTTAATGAAGGCCGACTTGGGACCACCATGCCACCCTG
>NW_022639675.1:477240-480419 GCF_010583005.1 Odontomachus brunneus
ACATACATTCTTTGGTCTCAACGCTTCACTGGCACATGCGTCAGTCGTAAGCCATACGCTTTTACACACATTCCTGCAGAGCTGCGGTGTACTTGTGACACCATATTTCCGCTTGTGTACCGGGTAGCGTTAACCGCTCTTAGTCACATTATTCTTGCTTTCTAAGTCTGAGCTCTGACAGTTTCGGTAGCATATCACGAACGCTCCGGAGCTTAATTAATCACAGCGAATTGCGAAGTACCGCGAGAAGGCCTCCTGACTGACAAGTCGGTCGAGACCCGATCGAGACTTCGACAGATCCATTGCAACCAGGATCTTATAATACGAAAATCTTGAGAGACCAGAGACAATATCACTGCTTATATCCATACCTTACCATTTTAATCGTTCTTACTGAGATTTTCCAATTAAACTCAAATCAAGTACAGCGTAGAACATTTTATTCAATATATTAGATGCCGAAGAGATGCGGCCAGAGGTATAGAGAGCGACTACGCAGGTGGATATCACGCACTGCGGAACAGCGAACGCCTGTCTCCGTCGTGCCTAATTCTCCAAACCCTACAGAGCGAGGGTATTTCGTTATAAATTCAAATAATTATTATATTGAGGTTCGCGCCTTATTGAAACCGTTATCGTCAGGGCCCGTCGCGCCAACCGTGCCCATTATTAAAGAAGAACCTACGTATATCGAATTAAAGCCAAGGGACCAGCAGGTTCCTAATTCAAATTTAGATTTAACTAGTAGCGAACAAGCAGTAGTTGACGCGCTAGTGAGTGTACTGACAGACAACGAATAAAACACGTTTTAAATATTAAATCCATTTCATTCTTCAAGAATTGTATTCTACAATCCAATATTATCCAAGATACATCCCTTTAATATTTTTCTTCGATTTCCTTTATTTAGTAGACTTTTCCTTATTGCTAAACCACGCCCTCAAGGCATTCAGTCTGCATTATTAGCATTTTCTGTACAATTTCAGAATCTTATATTTTTCTTGCTTTCAATTCTTTATTCCTTATTTCATTTGCATACATTCATCAGAATCATTTCACATTACATTTCTGTTCTACTACTTATTACAATTTAACCATTTTTCATAGAAAGTTATTACTTTCAAGTCACTTTACTCTCATTACACATAAACGCACACTCAAATAACTTCCTCTCGATGCACCGCTCTCTACCAGCCCTGGCTATTGTCGGTGAATGCAGGCAGGCCTAAAACAAAAGAGAGCAAACTTTTCTTGTGTCTGAGTGGTCGCAAGGGACGTTACAATAAATTTGGTGGCAGCGCGGTGGGATTGGTTTAGGTGACACCGTTAGGAAGCATTAAAATACACAAAACAATTTTTACAGAAATGGCAACTAGAAGCTTACGATCAAATTCAAACAAATCTTTACCTGAAGCTACAGCAGAACTCACTATGGATGAATCAGAGAACGTTAAATGTAGATTAGAAAGACTAGAAAAATTAGAGGAGAAAGAAAGAGAAATCCGCGAAATGACAGAAACTTTACGGAAAGAGAAGGAGGCATACAGTAGAAATCTTTTGAACACTCAGAATACCCAAGCCATAATGGCAGATCTTTTTAAAGAAATTCAAACATTTAAACCCTTAATTAATCAAGTTAATATTCTACAAGAACAAATCAATTCATTACAAAATAACCCACAACCACGAACTTCCACACAGCAATTTACACGTGAAGAACAAGTTAATTCCCCCATTACCCCCATGACTCCCGTGAATTCCCCTAATTTCCTTGAACCATCTCCTATTCGTTTAAAAGACATCGTCGACACAATTCCCAAATACGACGGACAACGGATGTCCGTATTTCAATTTAGCAAATTATGCGAACGCGCTTTAGATTTAATTCCGCCCCATCAGGAACCTTTTTTAATTCAACTAGTACTTAACAAATTAGTCGGACATGCGTACACTGCCATGGAAGGCACACACTTCAACACGATCGCCGCTTTAACACGAAAGTTGAAACAAATTTTTGGACCAAATAAATCATTAAATCAGTGTAAAGGAGAACTCGGTAACGCTTATATGAAATCCAACGAAAGCATTTTTGATTATATTGCTCGCATCAAAGAACTACGTACGGCCATAATCGACGGAGAACTCAAATCCCATAATAGACATGACGATTATACAATGGACAGCATTGATTTTGATGTTTTAGAAAGTTTTATAAATGGCCTACCCTCAGAATTATTAATCCGCGTTAAAATAGAAGGCTACAATAATTTAGACGAAGCATTTATGAAGGCGATACAGATGTCTAAAACTTTAGAGACCGAAACGCAACGACGCAAAGCCTCTTTCTCTAGATGTTATTCCTGTTACGTCTCGGTCGGCCGCGGCTGCCTGATTACGATCGCAGGGCTCGGGCCCTCGACGCGAGACACGATCGCAATTTTCGGGTCAAATGAAACCGTGGTTTCTTCCCGGGGGTACGCGCGATCTAGAGATCCCACCCGATTAATCCGTGGCAGAGAAGCAGGTTAGAGTTTTAGCGCAATGACTTCACTCGATGATACGTTACCGGCTTTGTTGCCGGTGTTAAGGTTCACCTTGCACGTTCACAGATGGCGCGCAGTCGCGGAATAGTAGTGTGGGCATCTGTACTTACCGACATGCGCTGGGTAGTTTCGGGGGTGACTGTAAGAGGGCGCTGCTTCGAGACGATCACCTCGGACTCCAATGCTATGTGCACCTGGTGGCGGCGGCCCTACTCCAGGATGATTACCTCAGGTTCCCGGGGCCAGTGCTCAGGTGTGGCGCCTCCGTAGTGTGTATGCAACAGCTCCGCTCGGATCTCCATATAACGTTCCCGACGTGGATCACTTCCCGGAATATCAAGCGGAGGCAAGTTTGGGTGCGCCGTCGTCACTTTGGTGAGTCGATAGGATCGTTGAGGAACGGAATATAGCGGGGATTCTATCCCGATTAAGGCACTATCACTTGCGCGTACAGGCGCGTTAAGTCGATTATACAGTCGTCGATATTGGACCATGCGTCCGGCGCGGCGCGTCCTAGCCATAGATGCAATTTTGGAAATTAATCATATCAGCCGCGTACGCGATTCCGCACTTGTAACTCTGAACGGGGAGCGCAAGGACGGCTCTAGTCGCCGCTCAGTGAGTTGCAAGGCAGAA
>NW_022639675.1:481065-484080 GCF_010583005.1 Odontomachus brunneus
GGGGCCAGTGCTCAGATGTGGCGCTCCCGTAGTGTGCGTGCAATAATTCCGCTCGGATCTCCAGATATCGTCCCCTTCGTGGATCACTTTCCGGGATATCGAGCCGAGGCAGGTTTGGGTACGGCGTTGTCACTTTGGTGAGTCGATAGGACCGTTGAGGAATGGAATGGAGCGGGGATTCTATCCCGATTAAGGCACTATCACTTGCGCGTACAGGCGCGTTAAGTCGATTATACAGTCGTCGATATTGGACCATGCGTCCGGCGCGGCGCGTCCTAGCCATAGATGCAATTTTGGAAATTAATCATATCAGCCGCGTACGCGATTCCGCACTTGTAACTCTGAACGGGGAGCGCAAGGACGGCTCTAGTCGCCGCTCAGTGAGTTGCAAGGCAGAAGCTGTAATTCGGTAGGGAGCACAAGTACGGCTCTAGTCGCTACTCGGCAAATTACAGTACAATGGCGCAGAGAACGATGCACAGACGGCGAGCACAAGGGACGGCTCCGTGCCTGACTTGCGTTTCGTTACCTGAGGCCGGAAGGGTTAAACTCGAAAGGTCGGCGGGTCCGCTCGCAGGTCAGAATTGCATCACTGGCTTCACTAGTTACACGGTTTCGAACGCGTGGATTTAGGGAAGGTTCGAGAACAAGAATATCCCAGAATTAAATTAACAAAGTTATATTTCTACTTGATTGTTACACATATTGTTAGATCACTGATAGATTGAAGGTTCTTGTCACGATACGAATTTACTTGCAACATCAAAATAGCAATGGTAATAATAATAGCAATAGTACATTTACGTTAGTTAAAACACGAATTCTTATATTATAATGTTAAATCTAGATGTAGTATGCGAGAATATTCTAAGGTAAAATGTAAGTTAACTAGAAATGGTAGAGGTGATGTAGAGTGTGGGAGTTGGAAGGATTTGCACTATCGTATGGGTCCTAAGAATAGGGATGAGTGCGCTGTTCGCGTCGCGTAGTCGGTAGCACAACCGACTTGTAGGACTCCCGGATTAAGACTGCTGGCTGCGTTTTGCGCAACGCTTTATAAACCCTTTAGGCTCGGGGAAGGGACTTCTTCCTGAAGGGTTAAGGAAACATCTGGATGATTCGGGAAAGGTCTCAAAGGTTCTCGAAGGTTCTGGAAAGGTTTGGAAGGAGCTACCTGACCTCAGGGAGTGGAGGGAGTCTTCCTTAGCTAAGGGATGGGGAGACCTCTGGAAGGTTCTCGGTTGTTCGGGAAGGGTCTGGAAGGATCTCGAAGGCTCGGGAAAGTTACCTGGTCCTAGGTAGAGGGATTGGAGAAACAGCTGAGATAGCTTATGTTCCACCCAGCGAGATGTCGCTCGCGTCGGCGGGCTTAGGGCCCGCGGTAACTTACTATCCACCTGGAGAGGTGGCGCTCGCGTCGGCGGCCTTAGGGCAAGTAAAGTTAGCGGAGTATTACAGTCGTGACGGACGTGACACTATACGAGAAGAGAAAAAAAAATGAATTTGCTGTCCGGTGGGTGTGTATTCCGTTACATTCCCCTGTACCTTTAGCTAGACAGGACGCTCCTTCAACTCCCCGTGGAACGCATTCACAATTGCAAATTGATCCTAACCAGCCCCGAAGCATTCTGCAGAGACCCTCTGCACCTTTCATTAAACCCCTCGGCCCCGGACAACCTGGTCCTAATGCCCCTTTCGGAAAATTTTGTCGATACTGTAAAACCGAGGGACATCTTGTAAACGAGTGCATTAAATTAAAATATAGAAATTCGTATCCGCGACAACAAGCCGCTCCTTTAACTCGGGACACCGTAACTCAGAATGTAGAGTCGGGAAACGAGACACGCGCTCCGGTAACGAGCGACATCCGCCGGGACGCGACGGAAAAAACGGGACGTCCAGTTGTAAAATTTCAGGAGACAAACGAGCCAGTCCAGTGAAAACCGCAATTAAAATAAGTGCTCCAAACGTAATTCTGTCTTCCAAAGACTTAAAAAAAGCCTACATCTTTATGGTCGATTCAGGGTCCGATGTAAATTTAATAAGGAGGCAATGCCTCAATGATAACGCGAAAATCGATTAAGACGACGAAATGATACTGCAAGGTATCTCACCGGAACCTATTCGCACCTTAGGCTCTACACTCATTAATTTGCTCGGGAAGCAAACCAAATTTCACATTTTGCCCGAGAATTTCGTACTAAAACAGCATGGTGTCTTAGGCACTGCATTTTTTACTCAGCATGACGCGACTATCAATTATAAGAAAAAATCAATTTCCTGCGGTACAATACACATCCCGTTCGCTGAGGCAGAACTTATAGAAATCAAACCGCGTACCGCGACACCCTTTTGCGTCATAATCACTAACCCCGAAAAATCTCAAGGATATCTCCCACGTCTAGAATCTAAAGACGGCATATTTTTAGGTGACGCTGTAGTTACCAATAGTAAAGGCAAGGCATATTTACCAATTTTCAATACTACCTCAGAGGTGATCGATGCTACAATCCCCCACGTCGAATTACTCGATTTCGACATTCTGGATACACAGGTGGTCTCTGGCCGAGGTCAGGAAGATCCTTGTGTTGGTACCGCGACCCGAGGGCTTGCAGATATCCACGGTCCGTTCTCCCTCCCCTTAAACTCTGAATTAATCGATCATACTCGTAAAGGTCCCCTTAATCCTATTTTTCCGGACACCCTTAATAGTTGCGACCGAGGGCCCGCGACTGTCTGTGGTGCTGTTGAGACCCGAGGGATCTCGACGGCCTATGGTCCTTTTGATTCTATTTCCAATTCAAGTTCTTACTCTCCAGCGTCGAGAGAAGTTGAAATTTTAAAGTCACTACGCCTTGACCATTTGAACGATGAAGAGAGAAAACATGTAAAATCCTTAATCTTTGAGAATGCAGATAGATTCTATTTATCTAATGAAAAATTAGACATTACAAATTCTGCCGAACACTCAATTCCCACGGTAAATGAAGTACCAATTCATGTCAAGCAATACAG
>NW_022639675.1:484090-484340 GCF_010583005.1 Odontomachus brunneus
TGTACAGATTTCCTCCGATACATAAAGAAGAAGTGGACAGACAAGTCAATGATTTATTAAAAAAGGACATTATACAAATTTCAAATTCACCATACAATTCACCTCTTTGGATAGTACCAAAGAAAGCTGACTCGCACGGAAACAGAAGATGGAGAATGGTTATAGATTACAGGCTATTGAATGAAAAGACTATAGGCGATGCATATCCGTTACCCAACATTACAGATATTTTGGATCAATTAGGTAACGC
>NW_022639675.1:484751-484951 GCF_010583005.1 Odontomachus brunneus
TTAATTACAGAACCGCTTCTACAATATCCCGATTTTTCTCGATCTTTTAATTTAACGACGGATGCGTCAGGATACGCTATAGGCGGAGTTTTAAGTCAAGGTCCTATAGGGAAGGATCTCCCTATCGCGTACACTTCTCGTGTTTTAAATCAAGCAGAGCAAAATTATTCGACAATCGAGAAAGAATGTCTGGCCATCAT
>NW_022639675.1:484961-485275 GCF_010583005.1 Odontomachus brunneus
TTTATTTCCAATTTTTCCAAGATAGCTAAACCTCTAACGGACTTATTAAAGAAAGATAAGCAATTTTTATGGAGTACACAACAAAGCATAGCTTTTGAAGCGTTACGAAATTACTTAATTACAGAACCGCTTCTACAATATCCCGATTTTTCTCGATCTTTTAATTTAACGACGGATGCGTCAGGATACGCTATAGGCGGAGTTTTAAGTCAAGGTCCTATAGGGAAGGATCTCCCTATCGCGTACACTTCTCGTGTTTTAAATCAAGCAGAGCAAAATTATTCGACAATCGAGAAAGAATGTCTGGCCATCAT
>NW_022639675.1:485497-487320 GCF_010583005.1 Odontomachus brunneus
TTAACGACGGATGCGTCAGGATACGCTATAGGCGGAGTTTTAAGTCAAGGTCCTATAGGGAAGGATCTCCCTATCGCGTACACTTCTCGTGTTTTAAATCAAGCAGAGCAAAATTATTCGACAATCTAGAAAGAATGCCTGGCCATCATTTACTGTATAAATCATTTTCGACCCTACCTATATGGTAGAAAATTTATAATCGTCACGGATCATAAACCCCTTGTATGGTTAAACTCTATAAAGGATCCTTCATCGCGCCTATGGAAATGGCGTACCAAATTGTCAGAATATGAGTTCGAAATCCAGTATAAAAAAGGGACCCTCAACAGCAACGCAGATGCGTTATCGCGAAATCCTCCGATTGCATCGAGCAATCCTCTTTCTACTTCAGATCCCTCTACTCCAAACGAATCTTCTAACGAATCCCTATTTTCTTACCAAACCGCACCTAGCAGGTTACACTGCAGTGACACTCGCGATAGCTCGCGCATTTCAACACAACTCTCGCAAACTCCACTCCCAATTGCAAACTTAGATGACAATGCTTTATCCTCACCTCCTGCGGAAGCGGAGCAAACATTCATATTCCCTCCTACAAACATTCAAAGTTCCCCAAATATTAATGATGAAGAACCTGCCACAGAAATCGAAATACCTTACGACGATATTAGTAACGAAATCAGTAATGAAATTCAACCTGAAATAAGAAACATAGGATGGGATAACATATTTTCTACCTCGGACGAGGAACAGTCAGATCCAGAATTCATAAATGAAACTGAGAGTAGCGAAGACGAAGAGATATTCGAGTCAAATTCAATACCAATAAACTTATCGCGACCCCAACCTTTAGTAAAAATCAACGAAACTCGCGAAACACTTTTATCGCGGAACGATAACCAGGTAATATTCATAAATTTAGACGGAACCCCGTATGACAATGGTGCTAGAGAACACCAACAAGCCGAGCGTCTTCCCAAGTACGAGAACATAAATTTAGAGAGGGCCAAGGTGAACGCCTTCGGTACCAAGGTATTAATATCGCTCCCAGTTAAAATCAACAACCAAACAATGGTTGATTCGGATAATGTAAAGAATTGTTTTAAAACCCTTTTAGATGTAACAAGAGAAATAAATTTGACATCATTTAGCATACGCAAGACAGATCGCTTCGACGACATTCCGTGGAGATACATTCAGAAACAGTTATTAAAACACTTCGAAGATGAAAAAATTAGTATAACCATTTGTAAAGGATTAATACAAACTCCAAGAGAGGAGAAAAGACAAGAATTAATAGAAGAAAACCATTCTACTGCAATAGGTGGACACAAAGGTGTAACTAAAACATATAATAGATTAAAAACTAATTATTCCTGGCCTAACATGAAAAAGGATATTCAGAGTTTCATTCAACGTTGTAGAGAGTGTCAGTTAAAAAAGCTGACGAGAATTAAAATCAAGCAGCCCATGGTCATTACAGATACTCCCGGTGCTGCATTCGACAAAATTGCACTAGATATAGTGGGACCTTTGCCCACTACAGAACAAGGAAACACTCACATATTAACTATCCAAGATCTACTTACCAAATACTCCGTGGCAATCCCTTTAAACGAAGTTACTTCTTTAGCGATAGCAGACGCCTTCACTAAAAATTTCATTTGTATCTATGGAGCTCCTAAAGCACTTTTAACAGATCAAGGATCTAATTTTCTAACTTCTCTAATGCGGAATCTATCGAAGAAATTCGGTATTAAACAGTACAAAACCACCGCTTATCACCCCCAGTCTCAGGGATCCATTGAGAGATCTCACCACTC
>NW_022639675.1:487330-488573 GCF_010583005.1 Odontomachus brunneus
GGATCCATTGAGAGATCTCACCATTCTTTAACCGAATACTTAAAAACACAAATCACAAAGGAGAACAATTGGGATGACTACCTAAAATTAGCAATGTTTTCATACAACACTAGCATTCACAAAAGTACTCAGTACACACCATTTCAACTAGTTTACGGTCGAATACCACGACTTCCTTCATCCCAGAAATTACTTGAAGAAAATCTAGAGCCTACTTATCACGAATATTTAACTGACTTATTTCAAAAATTACAAGAAACACAAGACGAAGCAAGACAGAATTTAATAAGATCGAAAGAAAGGAACAGATATTATTATGACAAACGTATCAATCCTGCAACATTTAAGGAAGGAGATTTTGTATTTTTATTAAAAGAACCCACAAAGGGAAAATTTTCAGATCAATACACCGGACCCTATAAGGTCTTAGAAATCTTACTAATGTAACGTCCAAGCCTCCAAAAACTTTAAAACTTCCGCGTCACTATAATATTAAAAGGCCATAGTGGCCATTGGCCGATTTGTGCTAACTGAGTAATAACATAAGTAGTATTTTAAGCGAAAACCTATTTTAACAGCGGATTTAATAATTCAATTGTTAAATAGGGCCGAGATTAAATTATAAAATCGTCAACAGTACAATAAAAGCACTCTAGTATGATAATATATCATTGCAATTAATAGGGAAGTATAAAAAACCATACATAACAACAGAATTATTAATACAATTAGAATAATATAAAATATTCGCGTTGCGAACTCGCATGGACACGAACGAACGATAACAAAACGATATCATCGCGTCGCTATGCATCACGCCACCGTGCATCACGTCATTCAGCCACCCGCATGCAGTACCAGGAAGCTGAAGAGTAGCGGAATCCCTTTAATGAAGGCCGACTTGGGACCACCATGCCACCCTGCAATTCGGCGCTGCAGCCCGGCCGCCGTCGGAAGCCGCCGGAGCCTATATAAGCCTTGCCACCGGAGCGCGCGAGCGGTAGTCACGTTAGTCGCGGTAGTCGCGGTAGTCGCGGTAGTCACGTAAGTCGCGGTAGTCGCGGTAGTCGCGGTAGTCACGTTAGTCGCGGTAGTCACGTTAGTCGCGGTAGTCACGTTATTCGCGCTAGTAGTCGCGAGTCGCGAGTAGTCGCAAGGAGTCGCAATCGCAGTGCTTCATCATTTTTCATTACGACATATAATTTTAGTTCAGTTCAGTTCATCATTTTTCCTCGCGACACTC
>NW_022639676.1:0-4424 GCF_010583005.1 Odontomachus brunneus
CGTGACGTCATACCCCCCTCGCCCGCGGTACCCCCCGCCCCTCACCCCCTTTCGGAGGACCATGGGTTAGAACCCCTATATAATACTTACTCACGTTACTTAGGAAAATTTCAAAAACGTCGCAAGGACATTTGTCAAATGCTCCGCGATAACCGTTTGCGAGCAAACGTTTGACAAGGTGGACATTCGCACGTTGTATCAACATTAAATTTCGAACATTTATCAAACGTCTACATAACGTTTGTGTGCCGGTGAGGTGTCTATCTATGCTTTGCAAAAGTGCGAATGACGAGGCTGTAATGACGGATCGCACTGCGTTCCCGAGACGTCGTCGACGGGAGGTAGAAGGTCGACGAACCATCCAATCGTGCGGGGGCCTGTGCAACTGAATTCTAATGAAGCCCACTTGGATATATGAGCTTAAGCTCGTATGGGCTCAATCGCGATTTTTCTGAGGCATTTGTCCGTCGCGCAGGTGAGTTATTTTTTCCTCTCTCCGTTTGCAGCCTTTGCGATATTTTCTAATAAAATCGATCTTTGACAATGCGCACTCGTGCCATTGCTGAACGACATTATTGTTTCATGATGATTATCGTGCATGATGATTATATTTACGTACAATTATCAGATGCAAAAGTTAATAAATATCTTGGTTCTTTAGGTACTGTTAATTTGTGAACTATTTAATCATGATAATTAACAATTAATATGCGTCAACAAGGAGACACATCTTATCGCGATTTATTGTCCAAAATTCGAATTGGTATAATTTATTGACAAAATCTGATTCCAACATACTTAAAAATAGAAAAATAACATTTAAAAGTATTTCATTTGAGTACAGATTAAATGAATTATGTAACTTTATTAATGATTTACCGCCTACTTTACCGATACTGTGTGTTTGTTGTCTACTTGTCATATGTGCGATGCTCTGAACGATGCAATGTTAAGTCGTATATCTTGGAGAGAAATATTATTAATTGCTGAAGATAGTATTGATTGTATATCTTATATAAAGAAAAAAATATTAAAGTTATTGTCAAATAATGATGATAATAATTTTAGGATAGCTGGTCTTTCAAAGAAAATTATCATTAAAGTTGGAGCAAAAATTATAATACGTCGTCATTTTGATGCGAGTTTGGGTCTTATAAATGGTACAATTGCTACAATTACTTCAATTGTAGAGAATACGTCGTCAAATTATATAGAAAAGATAAAAATTCTTTTACCGTCAGGTATTCCAGATAGCATAGAGATAAACAGAAGTTCCTAGAGAATTCATTTTAAAGAATAGATATAGAATTAGAATAATGAATACCCGAAGAATTCTTGAAGAATTAACCACAATAAGTTCGTCTTGAAATATTCCTTAGGACTTCATTATAGTGAATACTTTGCAACTTAATTCCTAGAACACTTTGAGAATTCATGAGAAATTAGGGCTAAGGCAGAGAACGAGACGTAAGTATCATAATCGTAGACGTAAAGTAAGGCAGAGAAAAACGTAAACGTAAGACTAATAGCCTTTCATGATTTACGTTTACGTTTTTCTCTGCTTTATTTTACGTCTACGACTATGACGCTTATATCTCGTTCATCTGCCTTAGCCCTTACAAATGTGTTGTTTATAGCAATTACTTTTTGCGCATATATTCAGTACATGCCAGTGAGTGTATAATAATTAATTTACATATTTATATATAAATTGTTTAATTTATTATTCGCAGTTATTTATATTTTGTGGAATTAATTATATAGTTTTATATAATAGGGCAAAGAGAGGGAATTGGTGTTAAAATAACTTTTGATATATAAAATTTTCACCTGTATCAATAATAAATGTATTTATGCGAATATATTTTATCCTTAAGTTTGTATTCATGTTTCTAAAATCCATATATAGTTTTAACAAACTCAATCGCATTATTTGAAAGCCATTTATTTTGGATTTTGAATTACATATTTGAAAGTGCGGTTTACTTACATTTGAAGCTCAGTTAGAACAGTATATATAACAGTATAATAGTTATAACAGTTATAACAGTCCAGCGAAAAATGATTCGTTGATTGACGTCAAAATGACATCAAATAGATGTATAAATCGTCAAACCGACGTCAATTTGATATCATTTTGACGTCAATCAACGAATCATTTTTCACTAGGTATATAGATGTCACTAACATGAAGTCTTAAATAGCTCAATGGAAAGAGCGGTTGTCTGGCAAGCGAAAGACCCGAGTTCGATCTCAGCCAAGTCTGATGTTTTTCATCTCATATGGCATTAAAAGTGGATATCTACAGATACACACAAGAGCAGCACCGCCGGTCAAAGTTTCTGATCTTTCTTTCGTGTGGATACAATAAAATTTATTAAATCCGAAGAAATCTTTTTAAGTTGAAGTAATTCTATATGAATATTCTAAGAAGTTCTGAGGAACTCCAGTCATGGTGCATGTAACTTCCTAAATCATTCTTATAGTATTCTTCCACGAATTCCTAAGGAAGTACAATTCAGGAAAAGAGAAAACTTTAGGAACACTTAAAGAATTCATCATCCTATCTGGGATGGAATATTTCATTGAAAGAGTAAGTGTTAAATTTGAAGTGATGGATAGAGCGTATGTTATTAGAAAACAATTTCCACTATGTCTAAGTTATTGAATTACTATTCATAAAAATCAAGGGCTAAGCCTACATGCTGTCATGGATATAGGTAATTCTGTATTTAATTATGGTCAAGTTTATGTTACATTGTATGTTGTTTATGTCGCGAGTAACATCTATAAAGGGATTATATTTAATTAACTATCCTTCATCAATAAAAGTTAATGAAAAAGTTATTGAGTACAATCGATTAAAAAAATATATAATGATTACTATTTCAAAATAACATCATCATAAACTAAAAGATATATTGTGGATGTTGCCGAAAATGGTTTCCTCTGTTCAAGAGGAATATCAAGAAAATAAACAAAATATTGCGTGGATTATAAATGGTTTTCAAAATACAGATAAGGTTTCATGCTATGCAACTGCAGTATTACAGTGTTTATTATATTTATAGATATATTATATAGATATATTTATATTATTTTATAGATATTATTTTATTATAGATATTATTTTATAGATATTATTTATAGATATATTATATAGATATATTTATATTATTATATTTAAAGATAAACCTTATTTAATCTAAATCAACCTAAATATATAAGGTGTAGTAAAAAGAAATCCATTATTTTTGCATGAAATTGAAGGCTTTATATAGCATAGTTAGAATGATCCGATTTAGATCAAATATGCACCGTTTTGTTCGATAACTTGTTGCCATTTTTAAGGTAATTCCATTATGCCTCTCTCATAGAAACCCTTGTCCCTATTAGCCTGTCGATTTTCACAAGTTTCTCTTGAGGCGAATTTTTCACCAGCAAAATCATTCACCATAGACAGGAACAGGTAATCACTTGGTGCCAGGTCCGGACTATAAGGTGGATGCATAAGAACCTCCCAACCAAGCTCCCGGAGCTTTTAGCGAGTCACTATCGATGTGTGTGGCCTGGCGTTGTCCTGATGGAACACAATTCCTCTCCTATTGGCCAAAGCTGGCCGCTTCTGGGCGATTGATTCCTTCAGACGGTCCAATTGTTGACAGTACAGGTCCGAATTAAGAGTTTGGCCGTAGGAGAGCAGCTCATAGTGGATTCCCTGCCAATCCCACCAAACACACAGCAAAGCCTTCTTGACCGTCAATCCTGGCTTGGCCACCGTTTGCGCCGGCTCACCGCGTTTCGACCACGACTGTTTTCGCTTGACGTTGTCGTAAGTGACCCACTTTTCATCACCAGTCACCATCCGCTGCAGAAATGGATTGATTTTGTTGCAATTCAGCAGCGCGATTCGCAGATGGAAATTCGGTCCATGAGGTTTTTCTGCGTTAACTCGTGTGGCACCTGTACATCGAGCTTCTTTTTGCATCCAGCCTTATTCAAATGGTTCCAAACGGTTTTTTGTGCAATGTTTAGCTCCTGGGCAATCGAAACAGTGGTTACATGACGGTCGGATTCAACGATTTCCATTATTTTATCGACATTTTCGACAATTGGCCTTCCAGAGCGTGGTGCATCTTTGACATCAAAATTACCGGAACGGAATCGACGAAACCAAAATTGCGCGTGATTGGCTGTTACAATATCAGGATCATAAACACTATTCACATTTTCAGCCGCCTTGCGTTCTCGCCTTTATCGAAGAAAAACTGTAAAATATGGTGTATTTTCTCTTTGCTAGTGTCCATCTTTGACGCGTGCTCAAACAATACTGAGTCAAACAATCACAAAACTGTCTGAGAAGTTTTTTTAGTACGAAATCTTATCTTTCTAACGCCATCTAGCGTAAACCGATCGCACTTATA
>NW_022639676.1:8565-9352 GCF_010583005.1 Odontomachus brunneus
GTTCGACGGCATTACGAACCAGCCGCTCTACACCTCAGGCCGTTCGAAACATTGGTCCTTCGAGCCGGATCGAACGCCGATCGACTCTACAGTGCGATTTAAGCGTGCAAGCAAGCGAGTAAAAGAGGATTGCCCATCTCCGCTATGACGTCCGCAGAGGACCTCTTGGGCCTCATCGAGGTCCAAGCCGACCGACGGCACCGTATCAGCCGACTCGTCGAAAATGCCCGTAAATCGGGACAGCTGAAGACACTGCCCGGAGTGCTCGCGCGACTCAAGGTACTCCAGTCCTACTGGGAACAATATGTAGAAGACCATCGCCCTCTGCGCGCATCTCGATGCAAAGAGATCCGAGAATCCGAATATATTCGGCGCGACCTCTTTGGAGACACCGAGGAACTCTACATCGCGCAGGAGATCGAGCTGCGCACCATGCAGGACGCTCTTTCAGCCCCTGGGCAGGGAGGCAACCGCGAGACGGTGCACGCAGTACCAGCTCAGGCGACGGTTCCCGAGGTTCAATTACCTCGAGTTCCGATCCCCACGTTCGACGGGGCTTTCGACGAGTGGCGTACGTTTAGAGATCTCTTCTTGTCGCTAATAGGAGACAACAAGTCGCTAGCGGACGTGCATAAGATGCACTATTTGAAGCAGCATGTACGAGGGGAGGCGGAGAGACTTCTTCGCCATCATCCGGTTACCGGCACCGGTTACCAGGACGCCTGGGCTGCGCTGTGCGAGCGGTACGACAACGAACGGCTGCTCGTTGAACAGTATCTCCATGTGT
>NW_022639676.1:9362-9431 GCF_010583005.1 Odontomachus brunneus
AGCCTGTCGATTTTCACAAGTTTCTCTTGAGGCGAATTTTTCACCAGCAAAATCATTCACCATAGACAG
>NW_022639676.1:9889-18558 GCF_010583005.1 Odontomachus brunneus
TTTTCGCTTGACGTTGTCGTAAGTGACCCACTTTTCATCACCAGTCACCATCCGCTGCAGAAATGGATTGATTTTGTTGCAATTCAGCAGCGCGATTCGCAGATGGAAATTCGGTCCATGAGGTTTTTCTGCGTTAACTCGTGTGGCACCTGTACATCGAGCTTCTTTTTGCATCCAGCCTTATTCAAATGGTTCCAAACGGTTTTTTGTGCAATGTTTAGCTCCTGGGCAATCGAAACAGTGGTTACATGACGGTCGGATTCAACGATTTCCATTATTTTATCGACATTTTCGACAATTGGCCTTCCAGAGCGTGGTGCATCTTTGACATCAAAATTACCGGAACGGAATCGACGAAACCAAAATTGCGCGTGATTGGCTGTTACAATATCAGGATCATAAACACTATTCACATTTTCAGCCGCCTTGCGTTCTCGCCTTTATCGAAGAAAAACTGTAAAATATGGTGTATTTTCTCTTTGCTAGTGTCCATCTTTGACGCGTGCTCAAACAATACTGAGTCAAACAATCACAAAACTGTCTGAGAAGTTTTTTTAGTACGAAATCTTATCTTTCTAATGCCATCTAGCGTAAACCGATCGCACTTATACAACGCGAAATACACATTACTAAAGCCATCTATTTGAAAAATAATGGATTTCTTTTTACTACACCTTATATACAAATAAACCCAAACACATACAAAAATTGTGATATCACGAAATTTACACCAAGTGTGTGGCCATGACATATTAACATAAATAATCTAACCTAACTTAAACAAACCCAAATACACACAAACAGATCCAACATACAGGGTGAGTCATTTTAGTCTATGGATCCGAATATCTTCCAAATTACGGTATCTACAAAAAAATGGTTTAGATAAAAGTTGACCAGGACAGAGGGGGTCATTCAATTGTACCATTGGTTTTGACCTTGAGCTCAATTTTGAAGGTTACTTCAAGGTCACGATGGTTTTTTTTAACGGGACACCCTATTTTTGACTGCGGATTTCGAAAGAGCGGAAAATTTTACATCAAACTTGTCTTATGAAAAAATTGTTTTTGCGACCTTGGAAAGGTAAAAAATGAAGGTGAGATGTCTGAAAAACGATCTGGTGTACTTTTTCTGAAATGACGTGTTTTCTGGATAACACAAATGTGCATAATGCTTAAACAAAGTCAATGAATTGTAAAAGTGTAAATCAAAATTTTTCAATTATGCAGAAGTGAGTAAGAAAGAAAAGGAATAAAACTCTATTATTATAACAATAATTATAAATCTTAAATCAAACGTAATTGTTTAGTTTTTTTCAATCGTTGATTATTAGCATTAGGTATCGGATACCTTACGTCCGCTTCTCCCGTAGTAGAAATGGATTTCCATTTATCCTTGATATGACCTTGATATGACCTTCAAAAGGTCAGGTCGAAAAACTAAAAAATCCCTATGCTCATGTAAAAAGTGCCATTGTTTAAGAGCCCATTGTCAAGAAACAGGTTCTGCGGTCAAAAATAGGGTTTACTGATCAAAAAATGCGTTATGAGCCTCAAACAACCTTGAAAATTGACCTCAAGGTCAAGCTAGTTAAAGTGATTTACACTTTTACAATTCATTGACTTTGTTTAAGCATTATGCACATTTGTGTTACCCAGAAAACCACGTCATTTCAGAAAAAGTACACCAGATCGTTTTTTAGACATCTCACCTTCATTTTTAACCTTTCCAAGGTCGCAAAAACAATTTTTTTATAAGACAAGTTTGATGTAAAATTTTCCGCTCTTTCGAAATCCGCAGTCAAAAATAGGGTGTCCCATTAGAAAAAACCATCGTGACCTTGAAGTAACCTTCAAAATTGACCTCAAGGTCAAAACCAATGGTACAATTGAATGACCCCCTCTGTCCTGGTCAACTTTTATCTAAACCATTTTTTTGTAGATACCGTAATTTGGAAGATATTCGGATCCATAGAGTAAAATGACTCAGCCTGTATACAAAAATTGTAATATCACAAAATAAAGTAAAATAAAATCAAATAAAGATATATAATTAAAATAATAATCTAATCAAACCTAATCTAACTTAAACAAACCCAAATACATATAAACAGACCCAAAAAAATACAAACAGACTCAAACATATACATAACATAAACAGACATAATCGAAACACAAAATCACTTAGCGTGCCTAAGTGAAATACACAACTAATTGCAGTAAAATATTTTATAAATTAAAATAGAGATTGATATCTTTCTGAAAAGTTATTTGTTTTAATGTTAATCAGGCACGCCAAGTGATTTTGGGTTTCGATTATGTCTGTTTGTGTTATGTACATGTTTGAGTCTATTTGTATTTTTTTGGGTCTGTTGTGTATATTTGGGTTTGTTTAAGTTAGATTAAATTTGATTAGATTATTATTTTAATTATATATCTTTATTTTATTTTATTTTACTTTTGTTCCGTACGGCCATAGCATGTCCACGCGGAACGAGTACGGCGGGCGGCCGAGCTCCAGGCGCCGCTACTCGCGGTCGCCGGCCTACCACCGCCAGTGCGCGCCGTCGCCGCGACGCGGCGAGCGCGTCGGCCGGAGCCGCTTCTCGCGGTTAAGTTTCGTTTAGGCGCCTATATAAGACGCCGCGCGAGACCACTCAAGGCTTTTTACGCCTCTTGCCTGATGCCAGCTTGACTGCACATCAGGTATTCTTTTACGCTCCAGCTAACTACATATTGCCTTTTTGAGTGCGCCAGCACGTTGGGCATTTGCCTCATCAGAGGTATACTCGCATATCGGCATCGATCTTCACTGCCTTAAGAGTGTCGTAGACACGTTGGCATTTGTGGTTAGAGTTCGGCAAATTCTACACAACTCTCCGCAGCTCCTTAGAGTACGTTTGCACGTTGAGCTAACGCCTCTAGAGTGTCCGAGGACACATTGGTATCTGTGGTACGCAGTGTATGGTAACTCCACAGATCTCCACCTTCTCAATACGATCGAGAATTGAGAGAAGGCTTCGCGCGATCTCGTCGGATTACTTGGACGCCTCCACCGCGGTGGACGTCTCGCTTCGCGGCATTTCCGCATTACATACCGGGTATAAGCGCCAACAGAACTTAGTACACTTGAGCTCACGACTCCGCGCGAGTCATAGTTGTAATCAGGATCTCTGCGGCCAGGGCCGCAGCTCTCTCGCGAGCCAAGCTCGCTATTGCTCCGCTGCCAGGGACGCAGCATATACACGCGAGCCAAACTCGCCTTCACGTCCGAATCAGACTTAGTCGCTGTCAGGGACGCAGCTCACGCGAGCCGAGCTCGCTATTGCTACGCTGCCAGGATCGCAGCGCTTACGCAAACCAGATTCGGTACAAGTCTACTTCCGACTTAACCGACGGTCGCATCCGCGACTCAACCCGCGAGGACTCTTCGCTTCTCACCGCGACGAGACTTAGCATTCGTCACGCACGCGGTACTTTTCACGCACGTTTACCGTGACCTGCACGTCACCGTCAGGCTTCAACACCGCCGCGTCCGCGATTCAGTGTTGCACTTGCGGAGTTCTTACACAACATCGCAGGTGCCGCGTGCGCGACTGAGAAAGGCGACTTCAGCTCGTCTGACTATCATTACGGATTCAGCCTCTGTTGTTTCCCCGCCAACCAGAGCTGAATCTCCTCGGACCAGATCCGACACTCACGAAAGGAGACGGACTAGTGTCTCCTTCCTCTGAGTGACTATCATCCTCCGAAAGGGGGATTCATTCCCAGCGCGGAGGCGCCGGGCAATTCCAAGCGTGTCCTTCACTGGGCCACGCCGTGCTCTTAAGCACCAGAGCACTCTCGCACTTTCCTCACACCATCTGACGAGGCTCCTGGATAGGAGAGCACGCACCATACTCGCGCAATTGAAGATAGCAGTCGACGGAAGTTCGACGGCATTACGAACCAGCCGCTCTACACCTCAGGCCGTTCGAAACATTGGTCCTTCGAGCCGGATCGAACGCCGATCGACTCTACAGTGCGATTTAAGCGTGCAAGCAAGCGAGTAAAAGAGGATTGCCCATCTCCGCTATGACGTCCGCAGAGGACCTCTTGGGCCTCATCGAGGTCCAAGCCGACCGACGGCACCGTATCAGCCGACTCGTCGAAAATGCCCGTAAATCGGGACAGCTGAAGACACTGCCCGGAGTGCTCGCGCGACTCAAGGTACTCCAGTCCTACTGGGAACAATATGTAGAAGACCATCGCCCTCTGCGCGCATCTCGATGCAAAGAGATCCGAGAATCCGAATATATTCGGCGCGACCTCTTTGGAGACACCGAGGAACTCTACATCGCGCAGGAGATCGAGCTGCGCACCATGCAGGACGCTCTTTCAGCCCCTGGGCAGGGAGGCAACCGCGAGACGGTGCACGCAGTACCAGCTCAGGCGACGGTTCCCGAGGTTCAATTACCTCGAGTTCCGATCCCCACGTTCGACGGGGCTTTCGACGAGTGGCGTACGTTTAGAGATCTCTTCTTGTCGCTAATAGGAGACAACAAGTCGCTAGCGGACGTGCATAAGATGCACTATTTGAAGCAGCATGTACGAGGGGAGGCGGAGAGACTTCTTCGCCATCATCCGGTTACCGGCACCGGTTACCAGGACGCCTGGGCTGCGCTGTGCGAGCGGTACGACAACGAACGGCTGCTCGTTGAACAGTATCTCCATGTGTTCTTTGCGCTACCGCCCATGCGCCGCGAGGCCGCAACCGAGCTCCGCCGCGTATTCGACCGAACGTGCGAGATCCGCTCCTCGCTCAATCAGCTCGGCAGGCCAACAGAGCAATGGGACGACATATTCGTGTACCGCACGGTCACTGCGTTGGACAGCGCCATCCGGCGGGATTGGGAACGGTCCACGAACAAGATCCGCCAGCCCGTGAGGTGGAGCACCCTGGCGGACTTCTTAAGATCAAAAATCCGTGAGTTGGATGCCGTGGAAGGGAAGTCCCGTACGGCGGGCGGCAGCACTGGCGGGGCCCGTACGTGGGGGTCACCGGCCAGAGGTGATCGCAGCACGAACGCAGTGCAAGCCTCAAGACGCAAGGATCGCTGTGCCCTATGCACCAAGTCACATCCCTTATGGGACTGCTCGGCCTTCAAGGCTCTAGCTCCAGCGGAGCGACGCCGCCGAGTGAGCGAGTGGGGTCGCTGTCGGAACTGCCTCTCCGATCAGCATCGGAGCAGTCAGTGCGCGTCCAGCCGACGTTGCCGGGACTGTGCGCAAGCACACCACACTCTATTGCACCAGGCCGAGCCCGCGCCCACCGCTATCAGCGATGAGAACACCGCGCTCTCTCTGCACGCCGTCGTCGGGCCGCCCGTCGGGCGAGCTCTGTTGGCCACGGCGCAGATTCAGCTGAGATCGGAAGGCGGGCGGATGATCACCGTCCGAGCGCTGATCGATCCGGGTTCGGAGGTAAACCTCATCTCCGAGTCAGCAGCGCAGCAGCTGCGAGTGCGACGCCGAGCAACTCGAATCCGCTTGACCGGGGCGACTGGCAGACAGGAACAGGCGGTGCGGGCAGCCACCTCATGTATCATCCGGTCCATCTCGAAGACACCGTACCAGCAACCCATCGAAGCGTTGATCCTGCCAAGGCTCACCGATTATAGGCCGAACGTAACTGAGATCCCTCAGGAGTGGCATCATCTCGCAGGGCTACCGTTGGCGGATGACTACCGCAACGTGGCTCCCGTAATGGCGGTTCTCGGGGCCGAGGTGTACGCTGCCATCGTCTTGCCGCAGATCCGACGGGGCCCGCCACAGGCACCCATGGCACAGGCCACGCGTCTCGGCTGGCTGCTCATGGGATCCTCCACCCATGCGCGAGCAGCTCGCCATGTCAGCTGCCACACGCTCAAGTCAGAGGCCGACCCGAGGACCGAACCTCTGTCGCGGGACTGGGAGGGGGTGACCGCGGTCTCCTCGTATCCCAAGGCGCTGCGCGTGATGGCATACGTGCTGCGCTTCTGCCGCCGATCACCGGGTCCGACCGAAGCCATCACCACCGCCGAATACCGGAACGCCGAGACCAAGCTCATCGCCTTCACGCAGCGGGCCTTCTTTCAGACAGAAATGGACCGTCTGCGCGCCGGCCGATCTCTGCCGGTCACAAGTCGCCTGTGCCAGCTTCACCCGGTTTTGGACGGTGACGGGCTGCTGCGCGTGGACGGGCGCCTGAGGTTCGCAGACGTAGATCACGACGCGCGGAATCCATTGATCCTTCCCCGAGACGCTCGGATGACGGAACTCATGATCCGCGAGGCCCATGAGCGGACCCTACACGGGGGGGTGCAACTAACACACACCCGGCTCCGGCAGCGCTACTGGATCCCCGCCGGCCGAGCTCTAGTGAGGCAAGTTTTGCACCGCTGCGTGGTGTGCGCCCGGCATCGCGCGCGGCCCATGACTCCGCTGATGGCCCCGTTGCCGCGGGAGAGAGTGACGCCGGCGCCACCTTTTCAAGTCGCCGGCGTGGATTACGCGGGACCGGTCACCCTGACCGCAGTACGCGGACGAGGACGCTCTTCAATTAAGGGATACATTGCCGTGTTCGTATGTTTCACCACTCGCGCCATCCATTTGGAGCTCGTGGGTGACTACTCGTCCGAGGCGTTTCTGGCCGCGTTCCAGCGATTTTCGGCGCGTCGCGGAGTGCCAGCGGTGCTATATAGCGACCAGGGCACAACATTTATCGGGGCTGACCGAGCGCTGCGCGCCCAGCTCCGAACTGCGTTGGATGTGGGAGGTCCAGTGGCTCGGGCTCTTGCGGCGGACGGTACGGAGTGGCGTTTCGTACCTCCGTCAGCGCCTCACTTTGGCGGACTGTGGGAGGCCGGGGTGCGTTCGGTGAAACACCACCTGCGGCGCGTGCTAGGAGAAAGGCTGCTCAGCGTAGAAGAGTTCTCCACCTGGCTGACACGTGTGGAGGCGTGTCTGAATTCCCGGCCCCTGAGCCCGCTAACTCAGGATCCGAGGGACCTGGAAGTACTCACGCCGGGCCACTTCCTAATAGGAAGACCGCTTAACGCGGTCCCAGAGCCGAGTCTAGTCACCGTGCCTGAACAGCGTCTCGGGCGGTGGCAGCTCATCCAGCGACTCACCGATCACCTCTGGGACCGCTGGTCGCGCGAATACCTCGCGCAGTTACAGGCACGTCGGAAGTGGACACAGGAGGAGGATCCACCTCAGGTCGGCGAGCTAGTCTTGCTCCTGGACTCCCGACTCCCTCCCACGAAGTGGGCCATGGGCCGGATCCAGGAATTGATGCCTGGCCCCGACGGGCACACACGTGTGGCCCGCGTGCGAACAGCCGACACCGTTCTGACGCGCCCGTTGGTAAAACTGGCGCGCCTCCCCGTGGAGGGGGCGGCCACTACCACCGCACAACCGAAGTGATTCCGTCGCCAGGACGGAGGCGGGCGGGATGTTCCGTACGGCCATAGCATGTCCACGCGGAACGAGTACGGCGGGCGGCCGAGCTCCAGGCGCCGCTACTCGCGGTCGCCGGCCTACCACCGCCAGTGCGCGCCGTCGCCGCGACGCGGCGAGCGCGTCGGCCGGAGCCGCTTCTCGCGGTTAAGTTTCGTTTAGGCGCCTATATAAGACGCCGCGCGAGACCACTCAAGGCTTTTTACGCCTCTTGCCTGATGCCAGCTTGACTGCACATCAGGTATTCTTTTACGCTCCAGCTAACTACATATTGCCTTTTTGAGTGCGCCAGCACGTTGGGCGTTTGCCTCATCAGAGGTATACTCGCATATCGGCATCGATCTTCACTGCCTTAAGAGTGCCGTAGACACGTTGGCATTTGTGGTTAGAGTTCGGCAAATTTTACACAACTCTCCGCAGCTCCTTAGAGTACGTTTGCACGTTGAGCTAACGCCTCTAGAGTGTCCGAGGACACATTGGCATCTGTGGTACGCAGTGTATGGTAACTCCACAGATCTCCACCTTCTCAATACGATCGAGAATTGAGAGAAGGCTTCGCGCGATCTCGTCGGATTACTTGGACGCCTCCACCGCGGTGGACGTCTCGCTTCGCGGCATTTCCGCATTACATACCGGGTATAAGCGCCAACAGAACTTAGTACACTTGAGCTCACGACTCCGCGCGAGTCATAGTTGTAATCAGGATCTCTGCGGCCAGGGCCGCAGCTCTCTCGCGAGCCAAGCTCGCTATTGCTCCGCTGCCAGGGACGCAGCATATACACGCGAGCCAAACTCGCCTTCACGTCCGAATCAGACTTAGTCGCTGTCAGGGACGCAGCTCACGCGAGCCAAGCTCGCTATTGCTACGCTGCCAGGATCGCAGCGCTTACGCAAACCAGATTCGGTACAAGTCTACTTCCGACTTAACCGACGGTCGCATCCGCGACTCAACCCGCGAGGACTCTTCGCTTCTCACCGCGACGAGACTTAGCATTCGTCACGCACGCGGTACTTTTCACGCACGTTTACCGTGACCTGCACGTCACCGTCAGGCTTCAACACCGCCGCGTCCGCGATTCAGTGTTGCACTTGCGGAGTTCTTACACAACATCGCAGGTGCCGCGTGCGCGACTGAGAAAGGCGACTTCAGCTCGTCTGACTATCATTACGGATTCAGCCTCTGTTGTTTCC
>NW_022639676.1:23762-31095 GCF_010583005.1 Odontomachus brunneus
CAAACTCGCCTTCACGTCCGAATCAGACTTAGTCGCTGTCAGGGACGCAGCTCACGCGAGCCGAGCTCGCTATTGCTACGCTGCCAGGATCGCAGCGCTTACGCAAACCAGATTCGGTACAAGTCTACTTCCGACTTAACCGACGGTCGCATCCGCGACTCAACCCGCGAGGACTCTTCGCTTCTCACCGCGACGAGACTTAGCATTCGTCACGCACGCGGTACTTTTCACGCACGTTTACCGTGACCTGCACGTCACCGTCAGGCTTCAACACCGCCGCGTCCGCGATTCAGTGTTGCACTTGCGGAGTTCTTACACAACATCGCAGGTGCCGCGTGCGCGACTGAGAAAGGCGACTTCAGCTCGTCTGACTATCATTACGGATTCAGCCTCTGTTGTTTCCCCGCCAACCAGAGCTGAATCTCCTCGGACCAGATCCGACACTCACGAAAGGAGACGGACTAGTGTCTCCTTCCTCTGAGTGACTATCATCCTCCGAAAGGGGGATTCATTCCCAGCGCGGAGGCGCCGGGCAATTCCAAGCGTGTCCTTCACTGGGCCACGCCGTGCTCTTAAGCACCAGAGCACTCTCGCACTTTCCTCACACCATCTGACGAGGCTCCTGGATAGGAGAGCACGCACCATACTCGCGCAATTGAAGATAGCAGTCGACGGAAGTTCGACGGCATTACGAACCAGCCGCTCTACACCTCAGGCCGTTCGAAACAACTTTATTTTGTGATATCACAATTTTTGTATATGATGGATCTGTTTGTGTGTATTTGGGTTTAAGTTAGGTTAGATTATTTATGTTAATAGTCATGGCCACACAATTGACCTAAATTTCGTGATATCACATCACAATTTTTGTATGTGTTTGGGTTTATTTGTGTGTATTTAGATTGGTTCAGATTAAATAAAGTTTACCTTTATTTTATTTTATTATTATTTATTTCATTTTTATTATTTTATTATATTATTATTTAATTATTACTTTTGTATAATTTATTTACACGGGGAAGCGCGTGCACTTGGCATTTTTTTTATAAAAAAAGTAGAAAAAAGTAGGTTTGTTGTAATAATTTAATTACGATGGCGATGGACAAAGCGCATACAAGTACAAACTTAGCTAATAAAATTAACTCGATTTTAAATGAGTGGGAATTGACGGACAAAACAATGACGGTTGTCACCGATAATGCAGCAAATATGCTTGGAGCTCTTAAAAACATCAATGCTGAAATAAAATCAGGAATATCTTGTGCAGCTCATACTCTACAACTCAACATAAAAGAAGGTTTAAATGAGCCCAAAATACATCAGATTTTTGTACTGTTAAGAAAATCGTTCGTATAAAGCAAGCAACGCACTTGAAGAGCAACAAAAAGCATTTGGATTATCAGTTTTAAAACTAACTCAAAGTTACCCTACGCGATGGAATTCAATATACTTTATCGTTTGCTTCAAAACAGGGTTCCCGTTGAAAACGTTTTAACTAATAGAAATATTGTTTCCCGCTTTACTACTGAGCAACTCGAAATAACATAACGCGAATGAACACTCATAAGCGAACTAATTGTCGTTTTAAAATCTCTACAAATAGCTACTACTATTCTTTGCAGTAATTCTCATACACCTATTTCGATGGTAAATCCAATAATTCGGAATTTTATTGACATTCATTTATCATATACCGACTAAGATTGCGACTCAGAAAGCGTGCGCAAATTAAAACCTCTAATATCGGCTAATCTGTGAAGACGGTTTGTACTTGATTGTAAAGATATGGATTATAATGTAATTCCAGTTCCTCGATAGATAGCTCAGTTTTTAGATCTTCGTTATAAAAATTTAGAAAATAAGCCTGCGGAAGCAAGACAAATTATTCGTGCACATATACAATATGCTAATACTAACAATTATGCCAACGATATATAACAAATAATAATGATAGTGATAATAATTTACATGTATCAAATAGTGCCCTTGATTTTCTTTTCGGAGTACAGCCAAATAATCGCCACACAAACACTCAGTTTGAACTATATGTAAGCGAAACACAATTTGGACATAATTTGAATGTATTTAACTGGTGGAGATCAAACGAAAAACGCTTTCCCGTTATAGCATCACTTGCAAAAAGTTCTTAGGAATCCCGTCTACCTCTGCCAATGCTGAACGCGTATTTTCAACAGCAGGAAATGTTGTTACTGCTAAACGAAGTTCATTATTACGCAAAAACGTTAATGTACTCGTATTTCTCTTTCACGAATCTCTTGGCGTGAGTACGCGTAATTTTAATTAACTAGACCTGTAAGATTAAGTATTTAGGCTCAGCACCCTGGCAGTCGTTACTCTGCAGCCGTCGACATCCTCGCAGTTTCATCGGCAACCTCTCGCTCGCTCGTCGCACGCTCTCCGCCTCGCTTCTCGCTTGCGTTTGTCCCAGATGAGAAGGCGCGAGTACGTTTGTTTGTACACAAAATTTGCGTCTAACTGACTGAAAAACGCGTTAAACACGGATGGTCTCGCGGCAAGATGCAATCACTCGAGAATCAGCGCGAACTACGATCCGTTAATCTTGTTAATTAAAATTACACGTACTCACGCCGACTGGCTCGGCGTGCTGGCGGTTGCCGTCGCTTCCTGGTGACAATCGAATGATTACATATTATCGAGATCGTGTTCGCTGAGTCAGAATGGTCATAAAATTCGGCCGCGGGATGATATCAAGGATGTCCGCGGAATCTCGGTCATCTTTCTCCGGTTAAGAAGTCACACAATCCACTGGTTAATTGTAGAGTAAATATCGTTGTAAGTTGCGTTATAATATTGCGTTAGCGTTAGCGCGGTTATCGTCGCGAATTAATGTAAAATGCAAAACAAAGAATACTCTAGAGAATAGAAATAAAGATACATGCTTAAACCTATACATAGAAACTAACAAAATTTATTTATTTTTATTACAGATAGTCTCATTTTCAAGAGGGTTTTCCTGCAATTGTAAAAACTGTCCGTTTTGAAAGAGAAATACGAGTACATTAACATTTTCGGGCAATAATAAACTTCGTTTAGCAGTAACAATATTTCCTGTTGTTAAAAATACGCGTTCAGCATTGGCAGAGGTAGACGGAATCCCTAAAAATCTTTTTGCAAATGATGCTATAACGAGAAAGCGTTCTTTGTTTGATCTCCACCACTTAAATATATCTAATTTATGTCCAATTTGTGGTTCGCTTACATATAGTTCAAACTAAGTGTTTGTGTGGCGATTATTTGGCTATACTCCGAAAAGAAAATTAAGGGCACTATTTGATACAGGTAAATTATTACCACTATTATTATTATTTGTTACATGTTGTTGGCATAATTGTTATAATTTGCATATTGTATATGTGCACAAATAATTTATCTTGTTCCCGCAGGCTCATTTTCTAAATTTTTATAACGAAGATCTAAAAACTGAGCTATCTATCGAGGAACTGGAATTACATTATAATCCATATCTTTACAATCAAGTACAAACCGTCTTCACAGATTAGCCGATATTAGAGGTTTTAATTTGCGCACGCTTTCTGAGTCGCAATCTTAGTCGGTATATGATAAATGAATGTCAATAAAATTCCGAATTATTGGATTTACCATCGAAATAGGTGTATGAGAATTACTGCAAAGAACAATAGTAGCTATTTGTAGAGATTTTAAAACGACAATTAGTTCGCTTATGAGTGTCCATTCGCGTTATGTTATTTCGAGTTGCTCAGCAGTAGAGCGGGAAACAATATTTCTATTAGTTAAAACGTTTTCAACGGGAATCCTGTTTTGAAGCGAACGATAAAGTATATTGAATTCCATCGCGTAGGGCAACTTTGAATTAGTTGTAAAACTGATAATCCAAATGCTTTTTGTTGCTTTTCAAGTGCGTTGCTTGCTTTATACGAATGATGGAATAGAGATACGATTTTTGGTAAAAGTTTACAATTACACAGTAGCTCCAAATGATTTCCAACTAACCTTGATATTGACCTTGACCCTCAGGGAGTCAATCAATGCTATTGACCATTATCAATGCTATTGACCATTATCGGTGCTCATTATTTGTTAAAAAGTTATTAAAAGGTTCAAAAAAAATTTTAGAAGTTGAATGTAATTTTTGCACACAGTGTATATAGAAATATGGTAAAGAGTATACGAATATGCGCAAATATTACTAAAAAACACACACACACACGCACACGCACACGCACACACTGTACGGTCCTCAGAATATATACAGGGTGAATATTATATACCGGAACACCTGAATATCTCGAAAACAAAGCGTTGTATAAAAAAATGTTAAATACAAAAGTTGTAGGGTTTAAAAAGATCTATTTTATGATATTAGCAGTTTGACCTTGAGTTGCGTCATAAAGATCAGGTCAAGGTCACAATGATGTTTTTAAATGGATACCCCCATTTTTTATTGTATATTCTTGTAGCTTATCTCGAGAGCTTTCCAAAACACTATACTTAAGTATTTTTTCGTTAAGTACTTTTCGAGTTAAGAGGCTTCAAAGTTACGCTCTTTAGCATTAGCGCGCGGCCGATTAAGGCAAGAGGAAAATCATATCCGGCCGATTAAGGTAAGCTAAGGCAGAGAAAAACGTAAACACAAGCGCGGTAAACGAGAGCTGCCCTTGCGTTTACGTTTTTTAGGCCATCAGCCTTACGCTATTTACTATTAATACGAGCGCGCGTTCGTGCTCGTCACTACGGTATCCACGCGCGCTAATGCTAAAGAGCGTAACTTTGAAGCCTCTTAACTCGAAAAGTACTTAACGAAAAAATACTTAAGTATAGTGTTTTGGAAAGCTCTCGAGATAAGCTACAAGAATATACAATAAAAAATGGGGGTATCCATTTAAAAACATCATTGTGACCTTGACCTGATCTTTATGACGCAACTCAAGGTCAAACTACTAATATCATAAAATAGATCTTTTTAAACCCTATAAATTTTGTATTTAACATTTTTTTATACAACGCTTTGTTTTCGAGATATTCAGGTGTTCCGGTATATAATATTCACCCTGTATGTACAGGGTTAGCAAAAAGTCCGGAAGCGGTGAAATATCTCGAAAAGGATCAACTGTAGCGAAAAATATATAAGAAGCAAAGTTGTAGGGCTTACTAAAATGTACCTAATGATGGCTAAAAATTTGACTTTGAGTGGAGGACAAAGGTCAAATTGAATTTTTTAAATTGGACTACCCACTTTTTATTACATATTCTTGTAGCTTATTTCAAAGGCTTTTCAAAAATCTATAATAAAATATTTTTCTATTAGGCATATTTAGAGTTATGGGGCTTAAAAGGATTTTGGTCTTTAACTGTTTCTGTTTTGTAAAAACGTATCACTGTCTTCTGGATTTAGAAATAAAATTGCGATCAGGATATGCAGCATTGAATGTATAGATCAGTTACTTCTTCGTATGATCTAATATGGTCTCCAAATTTTTGATAAAGAAACAGCATTATCTTTTCTTTATCTGTTAACATTTTTAAAAAAGAAATTTGAAATTGTAGTTGGAAAAAGAAAGGGAAAAGACAAAGAGTAAGATGCGAGAGAGCACAACTAGTTTTTAAAATACAAAGATCGAGAAGCGTTATTGTGAAGCGCGGGTATGCGCGAGTTTCGACTGAGTACGTGTGATATTACGTCGTGAATGAATAATCGCGTTCGATGAGAGCGATTGAACAACTAAGCCGGTCATATCGTCTAGCTCAAGACACGAAAAACAAAGTTATTCTTGTTTTTCTCCTGTGTTTATGTTTTTTAGACTCCCAGCCTAGTTGTTCAATCGCTCGCATCGAACGCGGTTATTCATTCACGACGTAATATCACACGTACTCAGTCAAAACTCGCGCATACCCGCGCTTCACAATAACGCTTCTCGATCTTTGTATTTTAAAAACTAGTTGTGCTCTCTCGCATCTTACTCTTTGTCTTTTCTCTTTCTTTTTCCAACTACAATTTCAAATTTCTTTTTTAAAAATGTTAACAGATAAAGAAAAGATAATGCTGTTTCTTTATCGAAAATTTGGAGACCATATTAGATCATACGAAGAAGTAACTGATCTATACATTCAATGCTGCATATCCTGATCGCAATTTTATTTCTAAATCCACCGTTCAGAAGACAGTGATACGTTTTTACGAAACAGATAAAGACCAAAATCCTTTTAAGCCCCATAACTCTAAATATGCCTAATAGAAAAATACTTTATTATAGGTTTTTGAAAAGCCTTTGAAATAAGCTACAAGAATATGTAATAAAAAGTGGGGAGTCCAATTTAAAAAATTCAATTTGACCTTCGTATAACCTTCGTCCTCCACCCAAAGTCAAATTTTTAGCCATCATTAGGTACATTTTAGTAAGCCCTATAACTTTGCAACTTATATATTTTTCACTACAGTTGATCCTTTTCGAGATATTTCACTGTTTCCGGACTTTTTGCCAACCCTGTATATGTACATATGTGTGTACAAACATCGAACCCACCGCGAGCTCGCTCTGTCAAGCGGGCGAGCGCACGAGCCCCCATGTAGTGTGTGTGTGTCTGTGTTTGTAGCAGGCATCTTCCTAGCTTACAAATTCAATATATTTGTATATACGGTGTCTAGAAATTACATTCATTTTATGCAACTTCTTTTGTTAATAACTTTTTAACGAACATTGAGCGCCAACAAAGATCAATAGCATTGATCTCCCTGAAGGTCAAGGTCAATATTAAGGTTAGTCGGAAATCATTTGGAACTGACTGTGTAATTGTAAAGCTATAACGATCCGAACATCAATCGTTACGAGCAATAGAAAAACCGCAGAACATCCAGCAATAAAAACGCGGAAAAGGAAACGCGCAAAAACGCGATAATAAACAGACCGCCGATCATCCGCAGTAGACAGCGCATCAAGCGAGATTCGCAAATATAGAACGCCGCGAATTTTAGATCGAGATTAGAATTCAATCAGCTCTTGAAACTCCGAGTTCTAGAGAGATCCGAACATCCAATACTGAAAAGGAAACGATCGGGGGCGTCCCTCACCGAATTTGATGAGCATTGGATATGTTGTAGAGCATCAAAAAACATTAGACACGTATTTTTTTTTATGTGCTTATCTCGAGGTTTAGGGGTTGAAACCACCCCTTGAAAAAAACGGACTTTTTCATTTTTATTTAATATTTCCTAAAATATGAGGTATATGAAAAAATATTTCAGACAAAAGTTTTACAGTATCTTATGCCCTTTCCATCGGTCTATTCAAATTTTTTAAAATGCAATATTTCA
>NW_022639676.1:33950-42931 GCF_010583005.1 Odontomachus brunneus
GAAATATTGCATTTTAAAAAATTTGAATAGACCGATGGAAAGGGCATAAGATACTGTAAAACTTTTGTCTGAAATATTTTTTCATATACCTCATATTTTAGGAAATATTAAATAAAAATGAAAAAGTCCGTTTTTTTCAAGGGGTGGTTTCAACCCCTAAACCTCGAGATAAGCACATAAAAAAAAATACGTGTCTAATGTTTTTTGATGCTCTACAACATATCCAATGCTCATCAAATTCGGTGAGGGACGCCCCCGACCGTTTCCTTGTGAGTAAGATTACTGCACCATCTTCTCGAATAATATTTCTGGTGGAATTCCGTTCGCGGATAAGCGACAGGAGTCACTCCGCCGTCGACTCACGAATACGTGACGTCAATACTATTTCGTATACCGATCCTCGCAGACTTCCGTTCGCGAATACGCGAATACAAAAGTCATTCCGCCGTCGGCTCACGGATTCGTGACGCCGACACTGAGCTAAATACCGTAATCCGTAAGATTCCACGACTACCGAAGGTTCTGGAATCAATCCACCAGAAGGGAGTTTTAATGCGACCTTCGTTAACCGGATCTCGACCTCGCTTTAACGCGAGCGAAATCACACCGTTATCGAGTCGCAGCGTGCAAATTTACTTCCGTAGCGTCAAAGCCTCGCTCCGTTGCAGCGCAGCTTCGACACCATGTCATACGGATTCGCAACAGGATTCCACCGCCGTCGACTCGCAAGAACGCGAGTATTACTCAGCTTCCGTATTACTAGAAAGACCGCACTCGGGAATCGAGATCGGGATCACTCCGCTACTACGGCGCATAGACGCGTCCGCGACATCGTATCTTCCGCATCCGTGATCTCGTACGAACGAGCCGGACTCATTCGACAACCAAGGCAAACAAAGCCAATTAAAGCTCCGCGCACACAGATGGACTGCCGCAGCAGCCTCTATCTGCACGCACCGAATATCCGACCTACTAGAGACATCATTGCATCCGCGTTACCGCCACAGAGACGATCCACCGAACGCAGCTCCGCTGCAATACCACTTATACCGTGCTGCATCGCATCGCAGCTGATAAAGATATTGTCAACCAGCATTTAAAGAGACGAGAGGCTGAAGACGTCAACAGACGGATTCACGTCGAAAGCAACGACGCGACAACACCGACTGCGTCCCGCGCACCGTCACGCGAGCCATCATCTAAACAAAACCTCTGGCAAGCATGTATACAATCGACCGAAAACCAACGGCGTCGACATCAAACATCTTATTTAATGTATAGCTGCAACTGATTTTAAATATACGATCAAGTTTATTTCTGATCTCATTGTTTCAAAAATTATTCCGCCTCCTACGAACCCGAACTGGCGAGGGTAATCCGGCACGCGACGCATTGCTGTTACAAAGCTTTACCCGATTTTCTTAACAGTACAAAAAATCTGATGTATTTTGGGTTCATTTAAACGTTTTTTTATGCTGAGTTGTAGAGTATGAGTTGTACAGGATATTCCTAATTTTATTTCAGCATTGATATTTTTAAGAACTCCAAGCATATTTGCTGCATTATGGTGACAACCGTCATTGTTTTGTCCGTCAATTCCCATTCATTTAAAATCAAGTTAATTTTATTAGCTAAGTTTGTATTTCTATGCATTTCGTCCATCGCCATCGTAATTAAATTATAAAACTTTCCTTCCCATTTGTTATTTAAAAAATAAGCATTAACTGTGATATAAGAGTCTTCCGATCTTGAGATCCAGCAGTTGGTAGAAAAAGACACCGATAATGCAGTATTTAATTCTGTTTTAATTTGCGAGCTTACTTCGTAAGAAAACATTAATCTTTTTTTGAATGTTACTTCACATGGTACTTTGTAATTTGACTCAATTAATTTCATAAAGTCACGAAATCCGGTACTATCGATAAATGAAAGCGGTAGTTGGTTCGACACTACCAATTTTATCGAAGCTCTGTCGAGGAGTTCAGCTCTTTCTGCACTACATAGCCGTGAAATATCGTTAACTTGTCCATAGACGTAGCTTCGACGAACTACTCGACATTTCGTACTAATATTTTTGGAAGCTTGATTATTCAGGGTATATTCATTTAATATACGCGACGATGACGAGCTCGCAATTCGGTTCGGATCTTCATAAGATTCCACATTCTCGAGCGTGTCGTCGGTATGACTAAAAGGAAAGGAACGGAGTTAGTATATCAGTCGAATATAATTGTATATATTGCTACTAAAATAATAATTTATTATTATTAAAATAATAATAATTATTTCTTTATATTATTATATATAATATTGTAAAAATTATATATATTATAGAAAATTTTCCGAACCTGTGTTTTCTATTTTCTGTATTGTTTCCAAACATGCTATGGACAAATCGTAAATGTTTATTTATTGAAGATGTTGAGCCTTTCAATAGGTTTGCAATATCACATCGCATATTGCAAGTTACTGTTGAAGCATCTACCGAACGTTCACAATATTTCCACACCCAATTACTTAACATCTTGTTCTCGCTAAATTTTATACAAGAAAAATATATTTGTTAAGGTTGTAAAGGGTTTGAGTACACTCCCTTAAAAAGCGCTATGTAACCCCGAGGGTAACATTAATAAATAATAATAATAATAATAAAGAATATTTATTTATTTTTCCAGACCGTTAGCACGCCTAATAGCGCTAAATTCAGAGACAAATAGCGAACGAGATTTACGATATCCTTGTGTTTTATATTTTTACCCGAACTGATTTTAAATCCAAACTCCCGGCAATCATAATCTTGCATTACATGTCGCTGTCGACACCGCCGCGAATTTAGATCCGGATTCGATGTTTCAGTTGTTCGTATCTCATTTATCTCATGGTATCTCATGACGCGGATTTTAAGTGTCAGATCGGATTCCATCTCAGATACCCGAATGATCATTTATTCGGATGTGTAGGAGCCCTAGTGCCCACTTAAGTACTTTTCTAATATATCTTTCTGGAATGGTTTTTTTCGTTTTATCAAACAGGTTTTTCGAAACAAAGCCGTTGTGAGTCACTATGCACTCAGATCTCGCCTCACGCGCTCGTGTCTGTGTGCGAGAAATGGTCCTAACGACCATTTAGATTTTGAATTTCAAAACCAAACTTTAGGAATATTTTCTATACATATAGTAATATTAATTAAAGCAAAAAAGGAATTCTATTTTTGTAACTCTCTATAGTGCTTTCTCTCCTTAAACTGTATTATACCCTTTCTGGAATTAATCTTATATTTATTCAATATTAATAATTAATATTGAAAATAATATAAATTTAGTATGAAGATAGAAATTGTGGGTAACTTAAATCAAACTCCGCTTGAATTAATCGATGATTAACTGACGGAATTGTCAACGACTATTTCTAGCTATGTAATTTATCATAATCTAAAAGTAAACAAAAAATAATAAATCCTGTGTAAAATATACAGCAGACAATATTTAATTTATAGTAATTTTTAATATAAATCATATGTAGAAAGAACAATTTGGTTTTTCTTTTGATTAAAAAAAGCTTTTTGATGTTGAAAATTTTGCCAAGTCAATTATTGATTAGATTAAACAGAATTTAATAAAAATCGCTCTAAATTTTTAATACACATGTTGTAATTCATATAAATAAATTCGATACAACTAATAAAGTAATCTGTAACAAAGATGTCATAATCTCTGTTAAGGAGACTAAAGCAATTTTATCTTCCAAAAATGGAGTGAAATTCGAATGCGATTGTGGACGAACGAATAAACATACAGAAGGTTTGTTTCTCTTTTAATTTTTACATACATATATTTAGAAATACAATAAGCGATAGAAGTTCAAAAAATATTTATATTTGAGTGAAATATTGTTAAATTAAAAAAACATTATTTTTGCAGTTTTGTCACGATTCCGGGAAAACGAGTTGGAATTTTTTAATGCGCCAGGCGTCATTTTGTAGATGAGATTTTTTTCTATAGATTGAACCGAAATGGAACTTAAAATCTCAAAAATTAGAGAAATAGCGGACAAAAACAAAAAATATCTAGAAATTTAAGTTATTTATTGTTAAAACGATATTAAAAAATTAATGTTCATATGCAAACTTTGGTTCAATTTATGCAGTACGTCTTTATCTTTAATTAAAAAAAAAAAGATCAAGTTGATATCTTCAGCCGTTTTTGAGTTATCGCGAAAAATGCTGTTTTGAAAATTAAGCATTTAAAGTTTGAGAACAGAATTACGGCAAGAAAATTGCTAGATACGAAGCTCAAAAACTGCCTGCGCTATATAATGACGTCTCACGGTCAGCTTCTATCTGCATAGCAATCGCAAAACATCGAATTTTTTCTATCCCAGCCTCTTTTGTTGATGCGAATGATCGTTTGTTGACTTCCACTAAACCGCGGCACAAAAGCGCATCGTTACAGTAAGGTTTTAATGTTACTTCCGACCCATTCCAAATTATTAGGACCTTAACTTAGTTTCCGTCCGCAAATGTTAGATGGCAATGCAAACAGTTCTAGTAGTCATTACTAACGAAACAGGTAGTTTGTGATTAATTTCGACATTTCTCGATAACATTCAGTCAGCATACACAATTATTTTCCTAAACAACAATTTCTTTTGCTTTGTGAAAAATGGAACGCGATAAAGTGTTTTTTCGACATGTGTTTTTGCACTATTTTGATTTGAAAAAAAGTGTAGCAGAAGTTCATCGATTACTTGAAGAAGGTTATGGTGATCGAGCTCCATCACATACAACATGTAAAGAGTGGTATAGACGATTCAAAAGTAATGATTTTGATGTCAATGACAAACCACGCTCAGGACAGCCAAAAAAATTCCAAGACGATGAATTGCTAGCATTATTGCATGAAAACTCGGCTCGAACGTTACAAGAACTTGGAAACGAGCTAGGAGTTACTGAAGCAGCTGTTTCCAAACGTTTACACGCCATGGGAAAGATCCAAAAGGAAGGAAGATGGGTACCACATGAATTGTCTGAAAGTGCCATTCACAACCGTTTCAATATCACGGTTTCGTTGCTTGCCAGGCAAAAAAAGAAGAGTTTTCTGTGGCGTATTGTGACTGGCGATGAAAAGTGGATCTACTACGACAATCCCAAACGCAAAAAATCATGGGTAGACCCAGGACAACCATCAACATCGCAGCCAAAACGGAACATCCACGGTCATAAGGTAATGCTTTGCATTTGGTGGGATCAGCAAGGAGTGCTGTACTACGAACTGCTGAAACCAAACGAAACTGTTACTGCCGATGTCTACAAATGTCAATTGAACAAATTGAATGATGAGCTGTTGCGAAAAAGACCAGCAATAGCGAGTAACAGGCGCAAAGTTATTCTCTTACACGATAACGCTCGGCCACACACTGGAAAAACCGTCAAAGAAACACTGACGCAGCTCGAATGGGAAACTCTTCCTCACCCAGCGTACTCACCAGACATAGCGCCTTCTGATTACCACTTGTTCAGATCGATGCAGCACGGCTTGAGTGGTACACGCTTCCGAAATGTTGAAGAAGTGCGAGAATGGGTGGACGAATGGATTGCTTCGAAACAAACATCGTTTTATCGAGATGGTATCGCCCAGTTGCCAGAAAGATGGCAAAAAGTTGTAGAAAGTGATGGAAAATACTTTCATTGAAATAATTTAAATAAATTTTTTACAATAAATGCTTTTTCTCAGTATTTTTTGGGCGGAAACTAAGTTAAGGTCCTAATAATTCGACAATAATAAAAGCAGTATTTAAGCAATTTCATCAGTTTCATGTGTTTCCCCAATAAGAGGCAAATTACCGGCTTACTGCTAAGATTTTTACTTCTATTACCAATCGACCGACTGTTCCCGACTTTTTTGTTGTTGCCCTTATATTTGTTAGTAGTGACCTCTACTTGCCTATAGCCTTTGTTTTCGATATTATTATTTCTAATTTTCGAACTGTTATTACTGTTTATCAGTTTGTTTTAAATAAACAGTATCTACATTTCTTACACTTCATGATCGCGCGCGCTCCGCCGACCGCGCGTCGTCTCACATTTTTCGTTCTCCTGAACTCAATTTTGTGAATATTGAGATTCTTTTTGCGCCAAAATATTCTTAAAGAATTACACTAAACAATGATGTAAAAACCCAAAAATCGATTTTTGAAGATTTCAAACTGTTCTTGTCCCCTTGTGTTAACTCTTTGCTATATAATGTTGTACCGGCACTAATCATCCAACTTTGTTTTTTTAATATATCAAATTTTTCATTTTTTCGGCAAGCAGAGGTCACTACTAACAAATATATCATAATTTTTCATTTTTCTTTTAGTATATATTGCTGGACTGAACTGCTAAAAGGTTCTTTTAACTAAGAAAATCAATTTTTAGAATGATATTTTAAATAAATAATTCGTTATTAATAAATTGTTATAATCGCGAATAGTATTAGCGCTTTCGAAATACTTCATGAGGAATCGTTTCGATTGCGCCACAACAAGGAAGCGGATGTGCAAGTGCTGCAATAAGCACCACCTTGCACATTCTGCATTTCGGACCTCGATTCGAAATGCATTAAACCATTACCAAATATGGTAATCTTCTTGTCGCCAGGCATCCCCTCCGACAAGACTAAACAATGTTATAAAACAGCGGAGAAGACTACCCGCGTGAGACTTAACACCTCGGTCTCTCGCCGAGACATACGCAACCAACGCGCGGTTCGCACATTATTAATAAGAGTAGTAATTAAACGGGAGTAGTAATTAAACACGTTCGAATACTGTTACCAATAAATTCTTTTGATTTATATTTAAATCAAAAGAAAGCGACTACAATCTATTACTACTTACCAACCCACCACCACACACCCAGCCGCGCCCGCGTCACCGATTCCGAACTCTCTCGCGTCCCGGCAACACGGGGCATGACAAAATATATACCGAAAAACTGTCGTTTCTAGTGATAAAACTCGTTTTCATAAAATTCTAATTAATAACCTGTACTTCAAAACCATTATTTGGGAATTTTTGAAATCGCTGATTATAAATCCAAAGTCGAAAATGCAAGATTCAAAACAGCGGAGCCAATATAGTGAACAATATTATCAAAATAGACTGATTGGATTTGGTTGAAATGTACTATTTAAGAATTTTCAAGTTCACTCATTATGAATTCGATGTCAAAAATACAAAATTCGAAATGATGTAATGTACAGACGTATACAGATATTGTTGTATTTTTGAACAAATTCTAAGACTATTTTTCTTCTTGCAAAATGTTTTTTTTTATCCGAGGCTTAGTTCCTGAACTATAAATAGTTAGCTTCTCACAGACCAGATACAGAAAGTAGATAGGGGCGGCACAATTCACCATCAGACACATCCGTTGAACATTACACATGTGACAATATTCATACATTTTAGTTTGAAAACTTTCAATGTCAATGTCATTGTGCATAATAGTAAATAAAAAAATTTTAACTCAGTTAAATATAATTATAATATAACGTGTAAGGGCAAATCGATTGCGTTCGCAATACAAACTCGTCGATTATTCTCAAATGTTAGAATATCTTATGCTTTGTACGATTAATGCTTCGTTCCTCTTGTGCTTATTTTTAAAGTTTTTCATAGATGTAAAGTTTATATTGCACTTAGGACAAGTTCGCGTGCACGAACGGAATCGACTATTTCATTCTTACACTTTGTCATAATCATATTTAACTAACAAGGAACCTTCGGCAACGCAAAAATTCAAAAAATCTGAAATTTTGTTTAATTATAGATTAGTAGGCCCTAATAACGAAACAATTTTTTTTGGTGTTAAAAAACAGTTTTAGGAATGAAAATAATAAAAAAAAATCGATTTTTACATTTCGAAGCGAATATAATCAAAACGAAAAGAAATATGAAAAAATGTTTGAACAAAAGTTTTATGGATGCAAATGTACTTTACAATGGTATATCTAGATTTTTAAAAATGGTAATATTTTTCAAAACACCCCCACTACTCATTGTTTTTTTTTAATATTTAAAAAAAAATTTTCTATTAGGTGCGCAACCAAGTTCTCGCTGTTTTTTTTTTTATAAAAATGCAACTTTATTGTGAAAAAATGGTTACAAATGAATCATTCAAAGTATTGCCCATCGCTAGCTACAACTTTTTCCTATCTTTCTGGCAGAGCTCGAATACCGTTACGGTAAAAGCGTTCGTCTTGTGAGGCTATCCACGAATCAAGCCATTTTTTGATGTCTTCATATGAGCGGAACTGCTGATTAGCCAGACCATATGCCATCGAACGGAACAAGTAATAATCGGACGGCGCAATATCTGGGGAATATGGCGGGTGGGGCAGGACTTCCCATTTGAGCGTTTCCAAGTAGGTTTTAACGGGTTTGGCAACATGAGGCCGAGCGTTGTCATGCAGTAGAATCACTTTTTCGGGCCTCTGCTCGTATTGTGGCCGTTTTTCGCGCAGTGCTCGGCTCAATCGCATCAATTGAATTCGATACCGTTCCCCAGTGATGGTTTCGTTCGGTTTCAACAGCTCATAATAAATAACACCGACCTGATCCCACCAAATACACAGTATAACCTTGTAACCGCGATTCGTTGCGGGTGTGAATCGCTTGTCGGATCGGGTTCGTGATAGGCGGAATAATTGAGAAACAGTGTGTTCAGAAAATAATAATGAAGAATATATTTAAAATACTAAGCTGATGATGATGACAATATATATCGAACAATACGTGTCGACGCCTTTGGTTTTGGTTGTTTGTATCGCCTGACAGAGGTTTGTTTAGACGCCGATTTGGTGATGTGACGCGCGGTGCGCGGGGCGCGGACGACGTCAGTGTCGCGTCTTCGCGAGTTTATGCTGTTGACGTTTCTTTCGGCGTCGTGTCTCTTAAGTGCGGTGGACACTTTTCCCAGCGATGTTTAGCGGCGTTTC
>NW_022639676.1:43004-45347 GCF_010583005.1 Odontomachus brunneus
CCAATCGACGAACAATAATCTGCCAGGAGCGGAGTAGAGTCGAGTGTCGATAACACGTATCCGTGTAACGACGGCGGAGTGACTACAGTCGCCAATCGACGAACAGTAATCTGCCAGGAGCGGAGTCGGTATCTCTTAGAGTGGATAATCGGAATCGGATTCTCCTTCGAGAGCGGTGGATCGGTTCTGATTCTCTTTCGAGAGCGGATGATCGAATCTGTCGATTATGATTACGCGGCATTTTATATACCTCGAATCCCGCTTGATTCGCTATTTACCGCTGTTGTTCGGCTTTCGCGCTGTTTACTGTTTTGAAAGACGCGCTGTCCTCTTGCGCTTTCGGTTCGCGGTGTTCGGCTTGCGTTGTTATTATTACGTAACGATATGCATCGTTACAACCTTCGCAGCGTGAATATTCGGCCGAGCCGACGACGTAGAAGAATTACCGGGCAGTCCCCATGACTTTCTTTTCTTTGGGTTGCTGTAATGAATCCATTTTTTATCACCCGTCACGATGCGATGAAGAAAACCCTTCCTTTTTTGCCGCTGGAGCAGTTGTTCACAGGCGAAAAAACGACGCTCAACGTCCCTTGGCTTCAAATCATAAGGAACCCAAGTTCCTTGCTTTTGAATCATTCCCAACGAATACAATCGCTTGGAAATGGCTTGGCGGGTAACTTCTAATGCTGAAGCAAGCTGTTCTTGCGTTTGGCACGGATCCTCATCGAGCAATGCCTCCAATTCAGCGTCTTCGAAGGTTTTTGGCCTTCCTTCACGCGGACGGTCGTCAACATCGAAATCACCGTCTTTGAAGCGACGAAACCAATCACGGCACGTTGTTTCACTTAGAGCAGCATCTCCGTAAACTTTTTGGAGCTCTCGATGCGCTTCAGCCGCCATTTTCTTCGAATGAAATAAGAAAATCAACACTTCCCGCAAATGACGATTATTTGGCACAAAATCAGACATTTTCACACAACCAAAAGTATATGACGCCAAAACAAAATCACTAACGTGTCAAAGCCGTTTGTTTACCATATGTCTAAGCTTGGTTTATGACGTTTTGGATATGTCAAAATCGACCAGCACTTACTGTTGGAGCCATCGATTGACAAACAGCGGGAACTTAGTTGCGCACCTAATAATTTTATTAAAGCTTATGTTATACCAAATTCAACCATGTATGATAAAGTTATGTTGCGGGAAGTAATTCTTGAGAAATAAAATAGAAACGCACGTAACTATTACGTTCAAAAAGTACTCGGAATTTGTTATTTAACAGACGCGCGTTGAGTGTATGAAACAATTTAGTTTGTATAAGTTGGCACCAATGTCCTTGAATGTCATGTATAGTTTAAGCACGATCTGTCAGTTAGTTTGTTTAGGGCAGCTGTTTTTATTAGTCTATCACAAGTACTTTCTGCGATTTTTACAATAAATAAATTTGTTCAGCCAAGAATTTGTTTTAAATTTTGTATTACTAATGAAATTTCATGTACCAATTCGTTGAAAATGTTACAAAAGTTCTTTGGTGAATCGTATCTATCGAAAATACAAGGATATGATTGGTATAAGGCATTCAAAGAAGGTCGTGAAGTGGTTATTGATTTGTCTCGTTCTGGTCGACTATCAACGTGCAAAATTGATGAAAACATAGAAAAAGTGAAAAAAATGGTGCTTGAAAATCGTCGTAACAGTTAATAGAGAGTATTATTTAGACGTTATGAAGCATTTGCGTAAGAATATTCTTGGAAAAGACTAGATTTATGAAAAGAAAATTCATGGTTTTTGCACCACGACAACACTCCATCGCACACATCAATTCTTGTACGGGAATTTTTAACCAAAACTTTTTAACGGATTTTTTAACGAACGTGATTCCGCAAACACCGTATTCACCTGACATGGCTCTTTGTGACTTTTCTCCGTTTCTTAAACTCAAGTTGCCACTCCGAGAAAAGCGTTTTGAATCGACTGATGCCATAAAAGAAAAGGTAATTATGCAGAATAACGGACCACCCTACGATTATCTTGACCTTGACATATGTTGGAGAGGTCATTCTCCTGTGAGGCCCCTCCTCCTGATCCCATCACTGGGTCTACTGCTCCCGGAGGGGGGGAACGCCCCAGGAGTCGGAAGAGGGACGGTCCTTCCCTCCCGCGTCAGTCTCTAGCGGGAATGGTGGCGGGTAACAACCCGTCCCCCACCCCAACGACACTGGGCGGCACGGGGGGGAGAAGAAGAAGAACAAGGGAGGGAGGAAGAAGAAGGGGAAGGGAGCTGCGGAATATGCTGCTGCTTCCCGACCCCCACCGGTAACATCCTCAGCCCCCCCCCCCCCC
>NW_022639676.1:45367-47693 GCF_010583005.1 Odontomachus brunneus
CGCAGGCCGGCCTCGCGGCCTCCCCCACCCCCGGTGGAATCCCCTGAGAAGGGGCAGGGGAAATCTTCCCCTACCGGAAAAAACCCCCAGGGGAGCAAACAGTCCGGTAAGGGTAAGAATCTGCGGCCGCCCAAAACGGCTGCAATCACGGTGACCTGTCCTGAGGGCAAATACGCGGAGGCCCTCAGGACAGTGAAGTGTAAGGTCTCCCTCGGGGACCTGGGGATCTCCGCAATTAAGAATAGGCGTGCGGTAACGGGCGCGCTTATTCTGGAGATTCCCGGCCCCGACGGGGATCAGAAGGCCAATGAGCTGGCCGAGAGGATGCGGGCGGCGCTAACAGACCAGCAGGGTGTCCGGGTCGACCGACCAGTAAAAAGGGCAGACTTCCGGATACGAGACCTGGAAGACTCGGTCACCCAGGAACAGGTCTCGGCCGCGGTGGCGAGCGCTGCAGGATGCGAAGCCAGCGTGGTTAGGGTGGGGCCCATTTCAAGGCCCCCCAGGGGGATGGGAACGACTCGAATAACGGCCCCTATGGCCGTTGTCAAAAAGGTGGTGTCCTCGGGGCGTCTGAAGGTTGGTTGGGGGCTCGCCCGAGTGGAGCTGTTGGCGGCGAGACCCCTGACTTGTTACAGGTGCCTCGAGGAGGGCCACACTCGCAGCCAATGCGACAGCACCCAGGACCGCTCCGGGTGCTGCTATCGGTGCGGCAAGTGTGGCCACAAGGCGAGCGAGTGCACGGGGCAGATGGCCTGCCCCGTGTGCTCAAAGGACGGCCAAAAGGCTGTCCATCGTCTGGGCGGCGAGACCTGGGCGTATCGCCGCCCAAAAGAAGAAGAGGAGGAAGGGAGGGAAGAGCGCCGCGGGGAAAGCCCGAGCCCCGACGAGCGCCTGCCCTCCAGCGGCCAATGCGGCCGCAGTATCCCAGCCGGCTCCGCCGGCTGAACAGGCCGCGCTGGTCGAAAAGGAGTTCCCTCCCCTGGGGCAAAGGAAGTCCTGGGAAGGGAGGGGAAAGGGGGGGTCGGTCTCGGAGGGGCCTACGCCTCCGGCAATAATAACGGATGTGGAGATGGAGGAGTTGCCGGTAACAGCGGCGGTTCCTCCGCCGGTGGATGAGAGCGTCTTCTCACAGCCGGCGGAGGAGGTGGAGGTTTGCCTGGAGGGGCAGAATATAGCCTAGAAATGGCCACCAAGCTTCTCCAGGCAAACATCAACCACTCCGCGGGGGCTCAGGACCTACTCCTACAAGCTCTCGCGGAGCGGGATGGAGGTCTGGCGCTCTTGTCGGAGCCCCATCACATCCCTCAAAGGGACAGTAGATGGCTGGGGCTCCGGCGCGAGCACCCGGGTGCCGCGATCTACTGGCGCCCGGGAGAGGAATCTCCCCGCCCAAAGCTAATAAGGGCGGAGAGATATATCGTGGCGGCGGAGTGGGGCATAATGAGGGTGGTCTCCATATATGCCCCTCCACGCTCGAGAGAGTGGTCGAGGGCCCGCTTCGGGGGCTTCTTGGAGCAGGTGGGGCGCGTGCTGGACGAATGCGCGCCCCACCCAATGATAGTCGCCGGGGACTTCAACTCCCACGCCAGGGAGTGGGGTTCCCGTCGGACGGACCCCCGAGGCCAAGACCTCCTCGAGTGGGCGGCGACTATGGGCCTGTTCCTTATTAATACAGGCTCCGTGAGCACCTGTGTGCGTCCGCAGGGCGAGTCCATCGTGGACCTGACCTTCGGCAATCGCTCTGCGATGCGCACAGTCAGGGGTTGGAGGGTGGCGACCGAAACGGACATCAACTCCGATCATCTGCTGATCGAGATGTCCGTGGTCGCCACCTCGAAGGAGGTGCTCCGTTGTCGCCGGGAGGGGGCCGGATCGAGGCCACCGCGCTGGGCACTCCGCCGCCTAGACGAAGACGCCCTCAAGGCGTCGGTGATCGCGTCCTCCTGGGCGGGGGGGGGTTTGAACCACCCCCCCATTGCTGGCCCGGGAGGACATTGAAGAGGAGACGGCCGGACTCGGGGAAGTCATGGAGGCAGCCTGCGACTCCTCCATGCCCCGAGCTCGGCCCACCCCCCGTCGTGCCGCCTATTGGTGGTGCGAGGAGGTGGCGGAGCTACGGAGGTCCGTCATCCTCCTCCGGCGTCGAGTACAGCGCATGCGTGCAGCACGGCGGAGGGGGCAGGCATGGGAGTTGGCGCGCAGGTCTCTCCGAGCCGCGCGGAGAGACCTGCGCAAAGCCATAGCTAGGGCCAAGGCCCAGGCGTGGCAGCGGCTGCTCGAGGAGCTAGACAGGGATCCGTGGGGGCGCCCTTACAGAATTGTC
>NW_022639676.1:47723-67717 GCF_010583005.1 Odontomachus brunneus
GGGGCAGGCATGGGAGTTGGCGCGCAGGTCTCTCCGAGCCGCGCGGAGAGACCTGCGCAAAGCCATAGCTAGGGCCAAGGCCCAGGCGTGGCAGCGGCTGCTCGAGGAGCTAGACAGAGATCCGTGGGGGCGCCCTTACAGAATTGTTCTCGGACGTTTGAGGGCTTGGGCGCCCCCAGCCACGGAGGATCTGGACCCTCAGGCGCTCGATAATGTGGTGAGGACCCTCTTTCCCACGGCGGGGCCTGAGCCCCTGCCGTATGAGGGCCCCCCGCCTGGATGGGAATCGCGCCTGGAGGTCACCGAGCCGGAGCTCGCAGCCGCTGCCAAAAGGCTCGGGGGCAAGTCCAAAGCCCCCGGGCCAGACGGAGTGCCGGGCAGGGTGTGGGCCTTGGCCCTAAAGGAGTTGAGCCCCCGCCTGAGGCGACTGTTCACGGACTGCCTCAGAGCGGGGGTCTTTCCCAGTCGGTGGAAAAGGGCCCGTCTGGTCCTCCTACCCAAGGAGGGCCGACCAGCGGGGGGCCCGTCCGCTTACAGGCCGATCTGCCTGTTGGACGAGGTGGGCAAGCTTTTCGAGAGAGTGATTGCCGCCCGCCTCGTCCATCACCTCTCCCGGGATGGTCCCGACTTGTCTGACAGACAGTTCGGGTTCCGCGGGGGCCGCTCAACAGTAGACGCGATACTGAAGATGCGGTCCCTCGCGGAACAACAGGTGGCGGAGGGGGGGGGGTGGCGTTGGCGGTGTCACTCGACATCTCCAACGCCTTCAATACCCTCCCCTGGGACCAGGTAGAGGCGGCGTTGCGCTTTCACCGCTTCCCGCCCTACCTGGTCCATATCATACGGGACTATTTCCGGGAGAGGAAACTGGAGTTCAGCAACGCTGCTGGTCTCCAATGCGGACGGGCCATGTACTGCGGGGTTCCACAGGGGTCGGTACTCGGACCCCTACTTTGGAACCTCGCGTACGATCGCGTGTTGCGAACGGCCCTCCCTCCCGCCTGCACCATGATCTGCTACGCAGACGACACTCTGGTGCTGGCGGGAGGCACCGACTGGGAGGAGGCTACGGCTACAGCCAATGTAGCCGTAGCGTGTGCCGTGCGCTCCATACGGCGGCTGGGCCTACGGGTGGCCCCCCAAAAGACCGAGTGTATGTTCGTGTACGGTCGGTCTGCGGGGGTCCCCCCGAGGTCCAGCATCATGATAGAGTCAGCCCGCGTGGAGGTGACCCCAGGCATCAAGTACCTGGGGCTCCACCTGGATGGCCGGTGGGACTTCACCTCTCATTTTGAGAGGCTGGGTCCCAAGTTGGGGAGAGTCGCGGCTGCATTGTGCAGCCTCCTCCCCAACATCGGTGGTCCGGACAACCGGGTTCGCAGGCTGTATGCGAACACCGTCACGTCCATCGCCCTATACGGGGCGCCAGTTTGGGCGGAAGGGGCGGAGGCCAAGCGGCGCATCGTGCAAATTTTGCACGGTGCGCAGCGACTAATGGCCGCCCGCCTAGTCAAGGCGTACAGGACGGTGTCGCATGCAGCCGTCACGGCCCTGGCCGGCATGATACCGGCGGAGCTCCTGGCGAGGTTGTACGCCGAAACGTACAACAGGGTCGCGGAGCTCCGTCGGCGAGAGGGAGACCATCTGGTTACGGCCAGGGACGTGCAGAGGATACGCGACTCGGCCCGGCGTAGGGCCCTCCGGCGATGGCAAAGATCGCTGGGGGCCCCGAACACGCCGGAAATCCGGACCATCGCGGCCATCCGTCCCTGCCTGCTGCAATGGGTGGGCAGGGCACATGGCGGGCTGACATATCACATGACACAGGTGTTGACGGGGCACGGCTGCTTCGGTCGATACCTGTGTCGAATAGGCAAGGAGCGCACGGCACAGTGCCACCACTGCGCGGCTGGTGAGGACTCTGCGGAGCACACGCTGCAGGAGTGCCCAGCGTGGGCTCAGGAACGCGGAGTCCTCACCACAGTGGTTGGCCAGGATCTCCGGCTCCCGAGCATCATACCAAAGATGCTCGAGAGCTGGGAAGCATGGGAGGCGGTGGCCTCCTTCTGTCGCGACGTCATGTCGCAGAAGGAGGCCGCCGAACGCGTGAAGAGGGGAGAGGTGGGGGTCGCACCACCCCCTCTCCCCCCTCTTCTTCTGCCCCGTCGGGGCGGGGGAGTGATGATGAGAAGGAGGAGGAAGCCCCCCCACCTCGGGTACTGAGGCCGAGGAGGGGCAGGTGGCGATTGAGGGCCCACCAGCTCCCCCTGTACCAATTGGGGGGAGCTGGCGGGGCCAGATGAGGGTAAGCCGGGCGGTGTTCGCCTCCGGGAGGTTCTGAGGGGTAACCACTCCCCCACTCTCGGGGGCGGCACCGTCCGGCAAAGAGGAGGATCGATAAAGGCCCTAACTAGTGTCTCGGCCTAAGCCCGGACACGTGGGCGGGCGCGATCAGCGCGCCTGCCCGGGCCGCCCAGTACCAGGGGCGGCCCCCTGGCGGACTTCCCCCCTCGGGGGGTGGTAACGGTCAGCCGAACTCTGTGGCAGAACTAACCTCCCCCCGAGGGTTAGGGACAGGGGAGGGGGTCGGGAGCGGGCGGGCAATCCCGCTCCCGGCCCATCCCAACCTCCCGACTCGGACGGAGGGGCTGCGAGGAGGAAGGTGTCCCCTCCTCGTAGCCAACTAGGAATACAAAGCGCCGGCCGACTAGGCCGGCGCGGGAAGAAGCGCGCAAGCGCGAAGGCGCCGAGGGCCCCCTGAAGAATACTAGAAAGTGTACCGGGGGGCCCTCGAATTATGGCGCACGTGTTGGACATCCCCAGGGGTTTTAGTGGGTATACCTCCCCCATTTTCTAGGGGAGGGAGTCCCACATACCCCCGGAGGCTTACCCGAGCCCCCGGGGGATGCGTAACCCATTTCCCCTGGGTTATAAAAAAAAAAAAAAAAAAAAGTCATCCTCCTGAATAACTCTCAGAAGATTTTAGCCGTCGCTCATTGTTTTTTTAAAAGTTATTGATGAAAGAAGTTGGAAAAATATATTACAATTTTTCGATACTGTGTACCGTTAACGAGCAATATCGAAGAACTGCAATATCGAACGACTAGCGGGGGACTGCGCCTCCTCCATACTAACCTAACCCAACCTATCATCATATTAACACAAAAGTTGAACACTTTAATAAACAACTGACGCTTAATGTGATAATAGGTTAGTTTTTAGGGGGGTGCGCAGCCCCTCGCTAGTTGTTCGACCTTTAATTTGTATGTAATAATGTTGGGTACAATGAATAATTAATGATTCTTCTGTATTAAATTCAACATTTTCGTAACGTGGACACTTTATTTTTTCATGTATATTTTTTGCGCATAAATAATTTAATAACTCGATACTTTTCGTCGTTAATACGAGAAATTCATAGAATTTCATTTTTCAGTAGTCGAACGATGACTATACGAAAAACTGTCGTATATTGGCTTAACATTCCTTACAAGTACGTTTCATATGTCTAATATCAACAGTAACTTATTTCATTCCGGTAAGAAATATAAACAAAACAACTTTCACTTATCGAACAACATGACAATACGAAACTACAATATCAGTATATATAGTATCAGAAAATTATATTATATTCATTACACTTTCTTTGTTAATAACTTTTTAATGAACAACGAGCGACGGTTAAAACCTCTTAAATATTATTCAGGATGATCAACTGTATAATATATCCAAAGATTATTACAATCGGAGGGTGGTTCGTTATTCTGTATATTTACTAAAGAAAATTCACAACGATAACTGAAGGCAATACCAACTTCAGCGTACAAAAAGTGCTTTGAGAACTGGGTCAAGCGTTGGCACCAGTGCATTGCATCAAATGGAGAGTATTTTGAAGGAAATAAAATAAATATTACTAAATAAACAATTACTTTATGTTTTATTTAACAATTCTGGCTAAACAATTATTTTTTGAACGTAATATACTAATCTTATTCGCTCGCTGTTTCATGACAACTTATCTCTTTTTTTCCTTTCTTCCTAAGGTTCAGCAATACATGATAACGAATATTCATAATAATAATCATAACATATACGAGGGTAGTCCCAGAAGTACCCGACCTGACGTATAGATGGCGGTTGTTGTTTGAAAAAAATCACTATGGTCGAAAGCATCAACCTTATAAAGCTGAAGCTTGAAGTTTCAAGACGCTACGTTGTTTAGTATTAGTTTGGCAGCTATCAATAGTGAACGCTCTCAGTACATTTGTAAACATGGAGAAAATTGGTCATCGTTATGTGATACAATATTTTCATTTGAAAGGTCTCAGTCCAACCAATATCAAAACTGAGCTAGATTCTACTCTGGGGGAGTCTGCTCCCTCGTTTACAACAATAAAATATTGGGTGGCAGAGTTTAAAAGAGGCCGTAAGAGCTGCCAAGACGAACATCGCAGTGGTCGACCAAATGAGGTGACCACGCCAGAAATGGTAACGAAAATCCACAAAATGATATTGGATGGTCGACTGAAAGTGCGCGAGTTAGCTGACATGGTAGGCATATCAAAAAGTGCTGTATATCGCATATTGATTGAAAATTTGGATATGAGAAAGCTGTGCGCACGATGGGTGCCGCGTTTGCTCACAATTGAACAAAAACAGCGTCGTGAGGATGTTTCAATCGAGTGTTTGGCGATGTTTCGCAGTAATAAGGCCGAGTTTTTGCGTCGATTCATAACCATGGATGAAACATGGGTTCATCATTTCACACCTGAGACGAAAGAACAGTCGAAACAATGGACTGAAAGGGGAGAATCGGCTCCGAAAAAGGCGAAGACAACTCCATCGGCTGGCAAGGTATTGGCGTCAGTTTTTTGGGATGTGCGTGGAATAGTTTTTATTGATTATCTTCAAAAAAGAAAAACAATCAACGGCGAGTATTATGCGAACTTATTGCAGCGTTTGAGTGATGAAATCAAGAAAAAACGTTTTCCGCATTTGGCGAAAAAGAAAGTGTTGTTTCATCATGACAACGCACCGGCTCACACGTCCGTTATTACGTCAAAATCAATGAGTTAAAGTTTGAATTGCTTTCTCACGCACCCTATTCACCAGATTTAGCCCCCTCAGATTATTATCTATTTCCAAACTTGAAAAAATGGCTTGGTGGTAAAAGATTTGCTAACAATGAAGAGGTGGAGTCTGCGGTTGATGGCTATTTTGAGGAACTCGATGGTTCTCACTATAAACATGGTATCGAAGCTATTGAACATCGCTGGGAAAAGTGTATCGAGCTAAAAGGGGACTATGTTGAGAAATAAAGATATATTTTTTCAAAATTTTTGTGTTTTCTTTGTTAGGCCGGGTACTTCTGGGACTACCCTCGTACGGTTATATAAATTATATTTATATATGTGAAATATGACAAAATATAAGTAATAACATTTGTAACCAGTTACGTAAATAATTTTTTTGTATTACACACATTATATAAAAATAATATGAAGAACGAAATGGGAATCTTTTAATATTCCGAATAATATAAACATTATAATATAATATATTTTAATATAATATTTTACAAATTAAATTTCAATTTAAGATATAGAAGTTTAATAATATTTGAAAAATGTTCAAACATTTTATAAAATTTTTACATCAACAAAAATTAAATTAATTTTAAAATTAAATTAAATTAATTATCAAAATATTATTTATTCTATGTAATTGTTACAATAATGATATTGTTCGTAAAAATGTTCAAAAATATTCTTTGCACTATGCACAACCTGTAAAAGCAATTTTACCACAAACATTACATCTTGGTACATGTTTTTCTTCTTTAAAATAACAAAAATTTATTGGATTATCAAACTTTTCAGGCCATGTTGATAAATATCCACTTTTGTACCAACTATATTTAAATAGATTTTGAAATCTTGGAGAAGAAAGTTGATTATGTGTTAAACTTTGTAATTTTATTATATTATTACGTGCATATGTAAATTTATGTCATAATTATGTAAAATAACATTATCAGAGAAACATCGAACAAAATGTTTCCAAATTCTAAAACCAAAAACGTTTAAAGGTTATACAAAAGCAGTTGTTTTTTTGGTATTGTTAAAACATTTACTTATTTATCTGCTGGTATAAATTCTTTTAATTGTTCCGGACAATGTCCTGTCCATGAATCAAGCAGCAGTATATTTTTTTTTCCAGTATTTCGTAGACTTCTTCAAACTAGTTTTTGAAATGTTGACTTATAAGTTTTCCAGATTTTGAAATCGCAATGTAAACATTAACAGGTTTAAAATGGGTTTCTTTTACGCGTGGCCCAAATTGTCCGCTAGATTCTTTTAATACTATATACAGAGGTGAAAGAAGATATCCATCTGCAAATATAATGGGCATAATGGTATAGCTATGACTCATAGAAGATAAAGATTGAATAGTAGATTCAACTTTTTTTCTCCTACATTAATGTTCTGCCAGAATGTATTTCTAAATTAAAACCACTTTCATCTGCATTATAAATTGATCTTGCACCGATTTCATCAATATGTGGTTTAACTTGTCTCAAAAATTCTCCTGCACTTTGACGTATTGTTACATCAGTTGTATAAGAAGATTGGGTTTTAAAAGTTGTTATTTTATGTGATCTAATATAATGTGCTTTTTTAAAATTCTATATTCACCAATTTCCTTCTCTAAATAAAGGAAGATTTATTTGCTCCTTTGCTTGTAATGCCCATTTTCGCAAATCTATGTTATGATAGATCCTCTAGCAAGAGCTTCTTGGAATTACATTAGTACATATTCGGCAATAAATACAAGTTTGTCCCTGTTTGACCCTTCGCGCATTATATTTTCTTCCCATCTGTGTAATTGCGAAATAGATTTTACATAAAAGAAAAGAAGTTTAATATTTATAACTAGAAAATTCAAAAATAAAAAGACTATGCGATGTAACAATAAGTAATGTAACTCTCTGTAAATCTAACAATTAAACATCTTTCTATTTCTATTGTTGTTTATTATCTACTACTTATACAACGCACATTTATCTGCTCAATCAGCTCGTATTACTTTTCTTATGTTAGAATTATAAATTTTACCTTTCTAAAACGATTCTGTATAGTGGTAATAGATAAACGTCCTTTTTTTTCTACTGTTCCAAAATTCAACTGCTTTTCTTTTGTAATTTAAATTTATATTTCCACCTTCATTATCCACAATACAAATTTCATCTTCATAATTATCTTCTTCAGCATCAATATCATACACGTCCACAAATTGAACATCGTGCGGTTCCCAAGGAGCACAGAACAGTTACAATGACGTCTGTATCTAGTTTACCTCTCTTGAATTTTGTCAAAATATGAAATAACTCTTTACATTTCAATTATTATTTGTAAATAGAATGCATTAATGTATAAGATAAAGTAATTATCTTGAACCTCAAATGTTTTGCTTTTGTTAAATGCTATTTTACTTTTCTGAGTACCTTTCCAACTAATACATCTGGAGAAAGAATTCGTTATAATTTTAGGGAGTACACACTGCACAGCAGCAATTTCTGATTTCTCGTTTTTCATTTTAGCCATAAGGACATCTACCTATACAACAGTGTCACGGATTAATAAACATTATATAATTTTGATCTTGTCAGAACACAGTAACGCGGTAACAAAAAACGGAAAAAATATTCAATTAAAAATGAAGTACACGATGACATATTTACCACGTATATAAATGCATTATCATCTGTGAGAATTTCTTCCATTTGTTCCCATTCTTCTTCTGTACGTAGAGGAAATGCTGGGATTCCGTGTGATGTGTTTAATTTTATTTCCTCTGAGAAGAGCTTATTTAGGATCCGGTCTAACTTAACTTCCATGTGTTCAAGCTTCACACGTATTTCTTCTTGAATTTTAACAAAATTTTCAGTAATTGTCCATGTCATATTTGTGCTCCCTGAAAATGATATACATGTTCACTTATAGCATTTTGTACTAAGAAAACTAGTGCAGCACTGCTATAGTACAGTCGTGAACAAAAAGGTTGTTCTATTACCTTTTTTATGCAGTTTAGAGCGCTACTTAATTTTTCAATAAAAGAATAAATCATCTGGGAATATTTCCAAAACTAATTCTTTCATTTAGGGTAATGCGTTCTGCGTTCTAAATTGCATTGAAAAAGTAGTAACAACCTTTTTGTTCGCGACTGTACTCCATTAGTGCTGAACTAGTTTTCTCAGTGGAAAATAGTCAATCAATTAATCAATTTTACTTTCATTTTATAAGTGGTATGGAAATGAAAAATGTAGAACTATTTACCGTCATTTTTTTTTTTTATTGTGGGAGAAATCCCCGGGAAAAAAAAAGTTCAGATATGGATTTTGTCAAGATCTGATTACATATAATCAGATGTAACGTTATATATGACTCAGATCTATCCACATATATAATCATATATAATTGTATAAATGATTATATATGATTATATATTATTATATGTGGACAGATCTGAATCATATATAATGTTACATCTGATTATATCTAATCAGATGTAGAAAAAATCCATATCTGAAAATTTTTTGTCCCGGGTCGCCACAGCCTGACTAATAATATGTCATATATAGTTTAAGACAAATAGTTGGAAAATAAATTATTATTCTCACCTTTCAAGGGCGATTTTACGTTATTTGTTGTTACTGAATTTTTCCTTTTATCAATAGCTTGCTGTGCAGACCTATGTTCTTCAAAGTTTTGCATATAATTTTCATTATATTCCTCACTGTCCCGGCAAACTTCAATCTTTTTGTTACGATCTAATCCACGCAATATGGGGGGAAATGTAGAAATTGATAATGATGGCGATGCGAGTAATATTTCAGAATTATAAATTATATCTAAAAAAAATATAAAATAAGTAATAGCTTACATTGCCAAACATTCCAAAACCGGCTAGAATACTCATATTTTGTCTTCAAACATATTGCACATAATGGGTGGAGAAAGGAAATAAACAAAATATATTTCATAATATTGATTACTAGATGTGCAAGTGTAGGTGGTACTAGATAAGAAAGAAATCTTTACTCGACATAGGAAAAAGGTAATCCAGGAAGTATCACCAAAATATTCTAGTAGAAAAGTAGGCTTATAATGTCGGTATTTAATGAAGGTTGAGACAAGTTCTCAAAAGCATGAAGATCTGTGTGTTGGAGTACACTGGGAACATCAGTAATATTTGCATTTCCTGTATCTGCAGGACTCTTCCCATAATTCATAACAATTTCTATGTAATAAAAAGCAATTCTGAGGTGTTAATACAGTCTATATAAGTATTATAAAAACGAAAGAAAAGTTTATATTGGAAGTATAAATAAGTCTCCGCCGTTTTTTATCAAAAATTGGGCATTTATTGTGAAAGAACGGTACCTTATGTTTTATTCAAAGTATTGTCCACCGCTAGCCACTACTTTTTCCCATCTTTCTGGCAGCATACGGATACCGCGTCCAAAGAACGCTTCATCTTTTGAGGCTATCCACGAATCGACCTAATTTTTAGTATCTTTATATGATGTGAAGTGCTGCTCAGACAGGCCGTGCGTCATCGATCGAAACAAGTGATAGTCAGAGGGAACAATGTCTGGTGAATACGGCGGGTGGGGTAAAACTTCCTAATTGAGTGTTTCCAAGTAGATTTTAACCGGCGCCGCAACATGTGGACGAGCATTATCATGCAGGAGAATAATTTTGTCGTGTCTGGAGTAGTAGTGGGCGAGTTTTTCCTTGAGTGCTCAGCTCAATCTCATCAATTGTGTTCGGTAGAGAGCCCCAGTGATTTCGTTAGGTTTGAGCAACTCATAATACACGACACCAAGCTGATCCCACCAAATACACAACATGAGTTTTTTTCCATGAATATTCGGCTTGGCTGTCGATGCATGGCCACGTGATCCTCATGATTTCCTCTTCTTTAGGTTATCGTAATGGATCCATTTTTCATCACCAGCGACTATACGATGCAAAAAACCCTTCCGTTTATGCCTGGCAAGCAGCATTGCACATGTGCAAAATCGGCGTTCAACGTTTCTCGGCTTCAGTTCATATGGAACCCAATTTCCTTTTGAATTATTCCCAACGATTTTAAACGATGTAAAATTGCTTGTTGAGTCACTCTTAATGTAAGTGCAAGTTCTTCTTGCGTTTGGCACGAATCTTCCTCCAATAATGCTTCCAATTCCGCGTCTTCGTATACTTTCGGCCTTCCACTACGTTTTTTGTCTTCGACGTCAAACTCACCGTTCTTAAACTTTTGAAACCACTCGCGACAACTTCTCTCACTTAAAGCAGCCTCACCATATGCTTCTACAAGTAATCGATGCGCCTCAGCTGCAGATTTCTTTAAATTAAAGAAGTAAATTAAAAGTTCCCGCAAATGACGCTTATTCGGCTCAAAATTCGACATTTTCGCACGAAAAAAATTATGTGATGCTGATACAAAATCGTTAATATTTCAAGGTTATGATGTTGCAAAGATGTCCAACCTTACGATATGACGTTTTACATCTGACAATTTCAACCATAACTTACTGGTGGGGCCATCTTTTGTCAAACGGCGGAGACTTATTTGTACTCCCAATAATTTACAGTTATAAGTGCCACACAAAAATTTCATTTGTTACCTTTCTGTGCTAATCTTTCGGGAGATATAAGGACCTTGAATAAGTTCTGGCCGTGTTTCAACGGATGGCGTTACTAGAACTGTGTGCATATAGAGTGGTGCGTGTTAAGATGGTATCGCATCAATAATGAAATACTATAAGCAAACTTGAAATTCAGTGTATGTCATTTCGCCGAAGTGTAAACTACTTTTTTTCACAGTGTTAAACATGTCGAGTTTCGTGCCAAAAAAAAGAGTATTTGCAGAGAATTTTACTGCACTACTTTATTAAAAAGAAAAATCTGCAGCTGAAGCACACAAAATTCTTGTTGAGACTTACAGCGACCATGCTCTGTCGGAAACAACATGCAGAGATTGGTTTCGACGCTTCAAAAATAATGATTTTTGAATGATGTTGAATGATGTTGAAGATAAAGAACGCTCTGGCGCACCAAAAAAATTTGAAGACGAAGAATTGGAGGCATTACTTCATGAAAACTCATGTCAGACGTTAGCTGAACTTGCAGGATCATTAGAAGTTGATCACACAACAGTTTCGAAACGTTTGAAAGTATTAGGAATGATTCAAAAGCAAGGACATTGGTGCCGTACGAGTTGAAGTCGAGAAACGTCAAACGGCGTCTTTTCACGTGTGGACAGCTGCTTCAACGGCAGAAAAGGAAAGGTTTTTTTGCATCGTATCGTGACTGGCGATGAAAAGTGAATACACTACGATAACCCTAAGCGTAGAAGATCGTGGAATAAGCTCGGCCATATATCAACATCGTCGGCAAAGCCAAATATCCGTGGTTCGAAGCTTCTGCCCTACGTTTGGTGGGATGAGCTGGGTGTAATTTATCATGAGCTGCTCAAACCGAACGAAACCATCACGGGAGATCGCTATCGACTATAATTGATATGTTTGAGCCGAGCATTGTAGGAAAAACGGCCGCTATACGAGCAGAAACACGACAAAGTGATTTTGCAACATGACAATGCTCGGTCACATGTTGCACAACCGGTGAAAACTTACTTGGAAACGCTTAAATGGGAAGTCCTACCCCACCCGCCGTATTCACCAGACATTGCCTCTTCCGATTATCACTTGTTCCGATCGATGGCACATGGCCTGGCTGAGCAGCACTTCCATTCTTATGAAGATGCCAAAAAATGGGTCGACTCTTGGATAGCCTCAAAAGACGTGTCGTTTTTCCGACGTGGAATTCAAATGCTGCCAGAAAGATGAAAAAAAGTAGTGGCTAGCGATGGACAATACTTTCAGTGACATGTTTCTTACGACTTTTTTTAAATAAAGCATTAATTTTCACGAAAAATCAGCGAGAACTTATTCAAGGTCATACTTTATTATTTATTGCTTTCATAGGTTCATTCATGATCAAGACTTTTTGTTTTGTATTTGATGTATCTATATTACATTTCGATGTTTCTTTGGAATGAGAAAATTGAACTTTCAATGCAGCGAGCTGTTCCCTGATATTTTTTGCAGGTGCCGATACACTGTTTATTTTAAAGATATTCTTATACTTTTCATGTTCCTTGCTCTCTTTACGTTACATCTGTCGACGGGATTCTCCTGTAATTTGCAGCTTATGTTTGTTACGCATATCTTCTGTTTCTGAATCGTCATCATCAGAAGTATGAATAAATCTGGCTGGAAGTTGACGCTTTCATGGCTTCTCGTAATCAGTCTCTATGTTTGAGTCAATAGGTATATCTTCAGAAGCTAATATAGAGGCATTGCGAGCTTGGTTATAAGTTTTTACAAGTACGACAGAAAATAGTAGTTCTATAACCAAATCTAATATATAAAAGTTACATTATACTACTTAATATAACTATGCAAAAAGTTGACGTTACATTCTTCCCAATCTTCTTGCATTTCCATAAGAGACATTACTAGTCTCGTAGCACATTTGCTTTTAGTAGGATACATGACACTATCTTTAGATTTATTTAGCCATTTACTCGCCACGACGCATATGCCACCATCTGGCCAAACGAAAACTATAGAGACAAAAAAAGCATATTAAACATTTAATACTTCTATTACATTGTGATAAACTCCATCAATATCAAATTACTGTCACAGGCATGACATAACATTGCTGAAAAGCATGAAAGCGGTACACACACAATCATCATCATATATCAAGCTCACAAAAAAATGAGAAAATGAAAATATATAATCGTTTGTTCCAAAAAGTTCTAAAGAGAAAGTATAAAACATTATTGACATTCAGTATACATCGCTCATTTTAAGAATAAAACGCATGCCACTTATACAGCGCATTAAGTAAAAAAAAAAGATGCAGAACTTCTACAAATGAAATGTTACTGCACTTAGTTGAACGAAATTTCTTATCCCTACTTTATTGTTGCCCAGTATAAATGAGCGGAATACACAGATAACTATCATCGACAGAAATGAGAATGCATTTATGGAGCACCTGCTTAATACACCAGATATTTTCAGCTTTCTCAAGTTCCGATACTTTACAGATACCAATGACTGTAGAATCGATAGGAAATATAAAAAAGTTAATAATGTTTCTAAATCTATGAAAGGAAATACGTGTACTACGAAAAGGACAAGTAATTTTGGAGAAGACGACCACCTCGCTATTTTTTGATTGAAAACAACAATCGGCTTTTGATGTGGAAAGTGTCATTCCTTGAAATATTAACTTGGAATAAAGTTCTATTTCATGGCCTTCCTCATTACGTTTTCGACATAATGTTATACACTGTTCGTCAATCATATCTTTTTGCATGAGTCGACCTCCTCTTTCAAAGTCTCTATTATAAAGTTGTTGAAGAGGCATATATGTTGATCTTAAGCAACGTTTGATGACACCAAAGTAGTTTTCGTATTTAAATGCGCTGAAATTGCTGAGAGCCGCATGAGTACGGCATTCTGCAGCTAAATGGCAAAGTGCATGGACGTAATAAGTGACAAATTAATTTCCAAAAATATCCGCAGCATGATGAATAAATGCACAAAGAAGAAAGTCTGCTATTTCAATCATACCGTCCTTTTCAAGAGTGGGCTTGAAAAAATGTACACTCCATTATGCAGAAATAAATAATTTATATATAGATTTCGATCTAATAAACTGAAAACTTTTAATCCATCATACAGGAAAATTCTTCTTAACTCTGATGCCTTGTATTTTCCAAAATAAGACAAGTTGCGAAGTTTTCTACAGAATTCGACCGGAATATGAGATTTAATTTCATCAATTATCGCAGAAATAGCTCATCTTATCGCGTGCTGAAATTTGTCCTTTATTTGGGCCTCGTTTTCCTAACACAAACTCCAACCACCGTTGAAAAACTTCACTATACAGAAGATGCATTTCATCTAACCTAAATTGTGACACCATGCCGATTTCAATTTCTTCTAACGGAGACGTAATTCCAGAAATATGATGGTTAGCATCTATTTTGTATCTAAATTCATCATCATTACGAAGACAGGCATCATCGTCCAGGAAAACTTCCCTGTTCTTATAGCGGATGCCAATGACATGACACTTTTCACAAGCTTTCTTTGATGTGTGCATTTTATAAATGCTCTTGCAGGAGCATCCAAAACAAAATTTCGTACTTCTACACGATATGTAGTGCCTTTAAATATAATTCCATTTAACATTAAAATGGATAATTCATCTACAAATTGTCGCAGGAAAGGTTCTAGTGGAGGTTTACCTTCACCATGGTAAACTGCTATTATAAATGGCTCTTTCTCATCCACGAGGCAACCCAAGATTGGCCAAAATACTTGACGGGAACTTGGATATTATTCCAGACCGATAATGTTAATATCAAACCGAATAATCTCTCTATTACAAAGGTACTTTTCTGAAAGCCGTGATACAACACTGCAAACAATTCCTTTATACCAGAATCTACCGTTTCCAATTTCCTCTAAATTTGTACTCCTGTTAGTTTTTAATAAACTTCGGTAGATTTTTGGTAGAATAAGGAACACTATGTGCAACATTCGAAGAAGTGCAATAATTTTTCTACAGGGAACTCCTTTCATAGCCCATTTTTTCAATTCGTGAAGAATATATATATATTTCTTTCTTCATTATTATCGCGTAAAGCCCTCAAAACTTCAATATCAACTGCTTTACAGACATCAATATATTCGGAAAAATTTGATTCATATTCAACATCACTGTTATCCTCACGACTACTGCTGTTACAATTCTCACCAGTTGCATTACTTTTACAAGATCTGCTTTCCTGGTTAATGCTGCACTCATTCTCATTTCCCGGCTGAGTTTCTATAATTTCCAGCTCATTGTTATTCCAGTGATTCTCAAAATCTCCGTCGTGTTCATTTCTTATTTCATCAGTATTGCTACTCGAGAGAGATGAATAATTAAACATATTCTCAACACGATGGTACAAGTTTTCAACATGCAACCGTGTTGTTGCTCTTGTGTTATTCTTACGACTAACTTTTCTTTTACGAGTCTGCATGATATATAAGAAAGACAAAATATATAGATAGAATTCTTCCATATAATAATAATTTGTGAACTTAAATTATTAAAAATCTGTAAAATATTCTACATGTACTCGCCATAGGTAAAGCAAGCCTTTCTAAAGTAAAAGTTTTATTAAAGTAGAATATAAGTGCACCAATATATATTTATTATTTTTTCAACACATAGTTGTATCAAATTTTTACGTTTCAAAGCATGCTTCTACATATTCATACATTATTACTTACAACCATGTTTAAGAATAAAATTGTTTTAATTTGCTTTTTATTTAATTATGTAATATTTTTCATATTATATAGAATATAATTTGTGATTGTCTACTTAATATCTTACAATATTTGATAAATATAAAATAATTATATGCATTAACTACATCTCATATACAATAAATAAAATAATAAAAATATAGTTAACATTTTTCAGTTACAATAATGCTGTACGAAGATTTGAATATAATGTGTCCTCTCAAATTGAAATAATCGTGTTATTTTCATAGAACTTGATGTGTTGAAACATTAATACAATAGACTGTACAGTAATTACTATGACAGTCTATATCTGCATAAATATTAGTAATATAAAAGTAATAAAAATATAATATATTGTGATAAGCTTCTAACAATATTGTAAAATTGTTAATAATTAATAAAAGTGACGTATAATATTAATGTAATATATTAAAACAATATTAAAACATGGAAAAATTTAATACGTTAAATATTTTTCAATAAATACATAATTCTAATTTATAAAATTATTGTTACATTTAAATATAATAAGAAATGAATGAATTGAATAAATGTCACGAATATTTGTCATATTAATAGATCATAATAAATTATATCCGGGAAAAAAAGTTGAGATAAGAGCCAGATATGGATTTTATCAAGATCTGATCAGATATAATCACTTATAACGTTATATTTGATTCAAATCTGTCCACATATAATAACATATAATCATACATAATCATTTATACAATTATATATGATTATATATGGACAGATCTGAATCATATATAACGTTACATCTGATTATGTCTGATCAAGTCTTGATAAAATCTATATCTAAACTTTTGTTCTTGGGTAGTACTCAAAATATACTTTTATATTATCATTGAATAGATTAAAATCATATGAAGAAAAAATACAAATTCAATGAATAAACTGAAAGCTCTGTGATGATATGTAATCAATTTATAAATCATAATAAATCATAGTAATAAATCAAAATTATAATAATTGAATGAATTTAATGTAAAGACAAAATATTAATACAATAATTAAATTGATGTGTGTGTGTATGTATGTGTGTGTGTATGTATGTGTGTGTGCGTGTGTATATGCGTGCGTGCGTGCGTGCGTGCTAGCGAGCGTGCGTGCGTCGTGCGAGCGTGTGTGCGTGTGCGTGTGTGTGTGTGTGTGTGTATGAGTGTGTGTGTGTGTGTGTAGTACGATAGTCAGATAATATTTACAAATCATAAAAAATAACAGTTAAAGTATATTTTTGATATAACAAATAGGATAATTAAAATCATATAAGAAAAACTGAAATAGCCAAATCTGCACAAATGTCGAGTAAACCTTGCTACAAATATTTGTATGAAAAAGGCCAATGAATATGACTGGATTAGTTAACTAATTAAGTATCCCAAGTACCGCAAAAAATTTAATACAATTTCTTGACAGGCAATCCGAACAAATTTCCGGAAAAAATCGAACAGGCCTTCTTGTATCTCAAGATTTTTTTCACGGTTTTTGTTGTCGGTTCTAAACGTATTGTCTGTTAGCAGGTTATGTCACAAAAACACAAGCTGAACGTGGACATAGATGATTATAATTTTCGTGTAGAATTCTTTTCAAATTTGCTACTAGTCTACGCGCAGTCTGTAATCAATTTGCTTATTGAAAAAATATGAGTTCAATGAATGAACTAATGCAATGATACTATCAAAACATATTAATAACTTATAATAATATACGATTATATTTGCTGGTTTAGTAGTATTCATTTGGACGAAAGAATGTAAATGCGGAAAATTCTCCTATTGTTACTTCTATAATGATAGCAATACTCTCACAAAGCTTTCTCACAATGTCAAAAATACACATTGGATGACGGGAAGTTACACACAACAGTCTTTGGCTGCATTCAAGAAGACGTTCTTTCGCGCTCACGACCAGAAGTAATGCGATGGCCAATCAGCTACTCTTTCAGAAAAGACGAAAGCGGGGTCTACAATAAAAGTACAGTCGTAAGTCGTATTAATTGACAAATCATAGTCGGGTACGAGAAGAATAATCGACCGCAATTGGTCAATTTCTACGACATACGACTCTACGACTTTTATTATAGACGCCGCTTAATGGCTCTCCTAGCGCGATGAGCGACGCGACAAACGATATACGACGAGCGATATCCAGTGATCATCATAAACAGAAAATTTTTATAAACTGAAAACATTTACTTCTACGTGTACTAAAGGTAAAATGATACAATGAGAAGGTTATTTAATTATATATTAAGTATTTCATTAATGCATTGAAATGATATTGGGTGCGTACATACAGGGTGTCTTAAAAATATGGGAACCCCTGAATATCTTTATATAGTGAGGTTTTTCGATAAAACTTTCGAACAAAAGTTGTAGGATTTCAAAAGTTGAATCTGATGGTGACCTTAAAATTGACCTTAAGCTTGACTTTCAAGATCCATTCAAGGTCAACTTAATTTTTTTTAATGGAAACCCCTTTTTACCTTGGCAGCAGATTATAAAGCTTCTCATGCATAGTTAATAGCGACACTATTGCCTGCGTTTAGTCATCGAAATACTATTTTCGATGTCCAAGACCCATGACGCGAACGTAGCAGGATAGATTTTTGGGCCCCATTTTTGTCCAGCCGATGAAGGCAAGACTTTGATAATCCAGTCGATGAAGATAAGATTGTAAGTGGTGCGACCAATGAAGGTGAAACCACGTTGAAGTCAGTCAGTGCGGGCAAGTCGGTCGGTCCAGCTGGTGAAGGCAAGATCGTGCTCGGATAATTACGAGAAGACTATTGTTGGGAATATTTTATAACAGATGTTCAAACTGTAAGCCATTGATTGATTGACAATGAGCAATACGATCATAGAAATTAGATGTAGCTCTCCTGATCATATCACGGTCAATCAAAGATTCTTCTTGAAGAATACGATTACGCAGCTCGTCTAAATCATTTGGCCTAATTTGATACACTCTGCTCTTCAGATAGCCCCATAAAAAGTAGTCAAGAGGTGTTAGGTCTGGTGATTGAGCAGGCCACTCGATTTTACCTCTCCTTTCTATCCAACGATGAAGGAACTCGACGTCTAAAAAGGCCCGCACATCTCTCCCGTATTGAGGTTCCCATATTTTTAAGAAAAACTGTGCAGTTTGAAGGTCATTTTAAGGTCAAAGGGAGTATTTTCTGAAAAAAATGTTTCAGACAAAAGCTTCTCAGTTTTTGGCGTAAATTCCGAATTCGTTATGAAAATATGCATGTTCTATTTGAAAAAATAAAGTTGTCCTTGAATGGATCTTGAAGGTCAAGCTCAAGGTCAATTTTAAGGTCACGATCAGATTCAACTTTTAAAATCCTACAACTTTTGTTTTGAAAGTTTTATCGAAAAACCTCACTATAAAAAGATATTCAGGGGTTCCCATATTTTTAAGACACTCTGTATACGAATAATAATTATTAAAACTTCTTACTACTTCCAGAAAACTTTTATATGTATTTCCAGAAAACTTTTATATGATTCTGATAGGCAAGCGTTAAGTCATCTTTTCATCATAGAGTTATATATTTTGACATGCTGAAATCAATTTTTCGTCACGCAAAAATTGCATGATTATTTTCAATCAAAATAAAGTCATTTTGACTTTTCCTTGACTGTATTGTGTTCCTTGAGTTTCGTTGGATCGTCAAAATCAAGTTCCCAGTTGTATTCTGTTTCGAACGGCGGCTGGATGTCCGGACGGAGCGTGTACGGCGGGCAGCCGAGCCCCAGGCGCCGCTCAACTCGCGGTCGCCGGCTTCCCGCCGCCAGTGCGCGCCGTCGCCGCGATGCGGCGAGCGCGTCAGCCGGAGCCGCTTCTCGCGGTTAATTCTCGCTTGGGCGCCTATATAAGGCGCCGCGCGAGACAACACCAGGCCTTTTGCCTTTTGCCAGCCTTTTGATTGCGATCACGCATCTGGTCAAGGTATTCTTTTGAGCTCTAGCTAGCTTTATATTACCTTCTTAAGGGGGGAAATCCAATTAGAACTTTCAAAAAATCGAATTTTTTTTTTTGCATAAAATGTTTATTTAACATTGTAAGAATATGTCCCCAACGTTTTAAATCGAAATTCGCAGCCGTTCGGAAGTTATGGCCTCCGAGCGCAACAAATCTCTTGAGCAGCGTCGAGGCTCTAATAGCACGCAGCAGGTATACTCACCCGGAGCGGGGATTTTACCTTTCAGGGCTGCGATCCAAAACGTATAGAGATGTAATTATAGTTTTACTGTAGGTTTTGGAACGCACCCCTGGTAGATGGCTTTTATTTCTATTGTTACGTTTAGTCGAAACCGTTGGGTCCGTTGGCGCTGGCATCGAGCAGAACCGGTTTTCAGTTTAGCTCCGAAGTTCGGCCTGTACAAAACGACAGTGCAAATTCGAAATGTCCTATCCGAAAGGCACACACGCCGAACCAAAACAATCGAAACCACGCAAAAGAAAGTTCCATGGTAATCAGTTTTCAAATAAAAAGAGTGAAGAT
>NW_022639676.1:68455-69786 GCF_010583005.1 Odontomachus brunneus
TATAGATATCTTGTATCTTTTACTTGTCAAAACTTTAAACACGTTTTTCTCAAAACTGTACTTTTTTGCACTGCTGGAACTCTCATTTAAAAACTATTCAACCGATCGCGCTGAACTTTCGCACACAACTTCATGACATCAGTACAATGTCGGTGAACCTAAATGTTTGTGAAAATTATAATAAAAAATCACTTATTTATTGCAAAAATTGTGCAGAGAAAACGTCAAAAAATGGAAATTTATTTTCATAAGCGTTTCATATTCAAAATTTTTGACTTTTTTCAATTTTTTTAGGTTCAATTACGAATTATGGGTATAAATAATAAGAATTTTTTCGCTGCCTGTTATAGGATCAATATCACGGACGCCATTTGTCCAGCAGCTGAGCAACTCGCACGCGTACCTGCCAAATGGGATGCTTCATATGTCCGCCATTTTTAAATATTTTTGGAAAAAAAAATACGTATGGACAGTCCAAAACATATATAAATAAATGTTTAAGTTTGAGAAATATAGAAAAATTCTTTCTCCTACAAAAAAATTCTTGAAAATAGCTTATTTTTCCTCGTTCTAATTGGATTTCCCCCCTTAAGTGCGCAAGCACGTTGGGCACTTGCCTCGCCAGAGGTATACTTTGCATCTAGACATCGAGCTTCACTGCCTTTAGAGTATCATAGACACGTTGGCATTTGTGTTTAGGACTTACCCAACTCTTCGCAGCCTTTAGAGTGCGTTTGCACGTTGGACTACTTGTCTCTAGAGTGTCCGAGGACACGTTGGCATTTAGGTGACGAAGTGTTTAAGGGGGAACACCAGGGTGACGGCCGAAAAAAAGGCTATTTTCGTGAATTTTTTTTTCATTATCTAATAGTTTGTTTAATTTATAAACTATATATGTTAAAAGTACATACTTATATTATGTTACAAAAAAAATTTCATAAAATAATATTCATATTTATAATAACTATGGTGATTGATGTGCACCTCGTCTGAAAAAACATGGGTGCACGGGCGCTCGTGCTGCATCTGAACGGGAGCTCTGAAATAAATTTTTTTAATTGTGATCTAAAGTATATGAATGTAGTTTTAGTTGCACGTACGGATTTTTTGATAAAATAATTTTTGACAAAATGGCACTGTTTAAAAAAAAAGTTTTCGATTTTTCAACAAAAATTCGTTACTTCTTTAATTGTTTTTCAAAAACTAATAATCCGATTGAAAAATCCGTACGTGCAACTGAAGACAATTTTGTTGTAAACATTCTGTCCAAATTTCAAGTTATTCGGATAAAAATTGGCCGAGATATGAGAGCGCCCAGTTACGAAAACGTG